>NW_011494640.1:409553-430119 GCF_000754665.1 Bison bison bison | reverse complement strand
AGGTTGGATGGCATCACCAACTCGATGGACATGGGTTTGGGTGAACTCCGGGAGTTGGTGATGGACAGGGAGGCCTGGCGTGCTGCGGTTCATGTGGTGGCAAAGAGTCGGACACGACTGAGTGACTGAACTGAACTGATGGGATTTAGAAAGATAGTAATGATGACTGAATATGCAAGACAGCAAAAGAGACACAGAGATAAAGAACAGACTTTTGGACTCTGTGGGAGAAGGCGAGGGTGAGATAATTTGAGAGAATAGCATTGAATCATGTATATTACCATATGTGAAATAGATCGCCAGTCCAGGTTCGATACATGAGACAGGGTGCTCAGGGTAAGTGCAGTGGGATGACCCTGAGGGACGGGATGGGGAGGGAGGTGGGACGGGGGTTCAGGATGGGGACACATGTACACCCATGGTTGATTCATGTCAATGTATGGCAAAAACCACTACAGTATTGTAAAGTAATTAGCCCCCAATTAAAATAAGTAAATTAATTAAAAAATAAACTGAAGAAGGGATCTGATAAAAATCACATCAGCAACTAATGAAATAAAAATGTAAATACAGTAGAGAAATGAAAATATGAATATATGAATATCTCATATGTATGAATGAATGTATATCTCATATGTATGAATGAATGTATGAATATCTCATACAAAATATGAATAAATGAAAATATGAATATCTCAAATGAAAATTTGAGATAAATAAGATAATAAATATATACTTGGAGTGATTCCAAAAAAGGAGTGAAGAGATAAATCACTAATATCAGGAATGAGAGAGAGGACATTACTATCAATTCTACAGATATTTAAAGAATAATATATAAGGGAGTAGTATGAACGACTTTATGTAAAGAAGTAAACGTTGAAAACATAAGAAGACAAATTCATTTAAAGGAACAAACTACCAAAGTTCACACAAGAATAAATTGATGGCCAAGATGTTTTTATGTCCATTAAAGACACTGAATTATTGAACTTGCCGTTATAAACCTCCCATCAAGAAAATTCGAGATATGGATGGCTTATCTGTAGAACACCATCAAACATTTAAGGTTGAGTTAACACTAACTCTACACAAAGTGTTCCACGCACTGAAAAGAGGGATTACTTCAAGGCACTAAGCCATTGTCACTGCTAGTATTCAGCAGTATAGTGAAGGAGTTAGCCAATGCAATTAAGAAAAAGACATTAAAGGCATCACATTGTAAAGAAAGAAGTAAATCCATCATTATTCACAGATGACACAGTCTTCTCTGTAGAACCTTCTGTGGAATCTACAAAAAGCTTTACTGAAAAGTGAATTTAGCAAGGTTACAGGATGTAAAATTAATATACAAAATTTGCATTTCTATATGTTGGCAATAACAATGGAAATTAAAATGTAAAAGTCAATACCATTTACAATAACATAAAATATAAAATCATTAGGGATAAATCTGACAAAAGGTATATCCAACCCTGTACACTAAAAATTATGAAACATTTCTAAGAAAAATTTAATACAGCCTGGAAGGAGAGATTATATTGTGTTCATGGGTTAGAAAACCTGTTGTTATTAAGATGTCCCTTTTCTCAAGCACAGCTCTGAGCATGGCATCTCCCTGCGGAACAATAGTCAAGAATTCCTCGTTTCCCACTGAAGGAAGCTGTGAAACTCAGCAGGTGAGGTTGCCCAGATCTTACCTACAAAGGTTATGCAGGAGGGTGGGGTGGTGCAGCAAACTCTGAAGCCACCCACATCTCGGTTCTGTCACTTACTGGTTTGGTTACCTAACCTCTCTGAACCTGTTTCCTCTTCTATAAAATGAGGATTATGACAGTGTCTACCTCACAGAGTTGTTGTAGAGATGAAAAAGCTAGTGTGTCTGAAATACTGGCGAGCAATGCCTGGTACACGGAAAGTTGTCAGTAATGTGCACATTCTTGTGATCGCTTAGGTTAATTTTTGGGGTGGGAGATTTGAACAGCACATTTTCCTTCTGGGATCAGGCTGTCCCCTGACCTGTGCCTGCCAAACTCTTGACTGGCCACTCAGACGCTCTGCTCTTGCTGTTGCCTCCCTCTGCCCGGATGCTGCTCTAGGCTCTCGGTTTGTCCAAATCCTGCCCACCCTCCAGTGCACCAGCACCCGTGGGCCTTGCAGGCAGAGCCCAGAGGACAGAAATGAACTCTGGGGATAGAGAGGTGTGGTTTCATCACCACCCCACCCCACTTGCCTTGTGACCTTAGACTTGTTATTTAACTGCTCTAAGCTTTGGTTCATTCGTCTTGCGTGTGCAGGTGGTAATGTCAACCCCACAAGCTTCTTATGTAGATTAAATGTGATGGTTCACGAGAAGGGCTTGGTGCAGAGTGAGTGCCTAATAACTGCTCATTGACACAATCGGTGCTAGGTGGACATAAGCCAGCTCTGCCTTCAGAAAGGCAGGCAATGTTCCTGGGGAAGTCTCATCCACCAGTCCAGGAAAGAGAAATGGAAAATTTTCTAATTCCAGAAAGTAAATGTCAGAGGCTTGGGAAGGATTCTGATGTTCTGAAAATAAATACCTGGCATGGGAAAAAAAATGAGGGGGTGGGGAAGGATGGGGTGGGGTAGTGGGCCAGGGTGAGGCAGAGATGAGGTGCCAAGACAGACAGACAGAGAAAGACAGAGACAGAAAGGGAGAGACAGAGACACAGAGGAAGTGGCAGGCTCTGTGAGACCACAGGATCCCTCTTCTTCTTGGGATAAGAGATTCAGGCACCCTCTGAGCATTCTTGGGGAGCAGAGGATCTTCCTACTCTGGGATATGGGCCTGCTGAGCAGAGCGTGGGCTGGGAGATGCCTGCAAAGCTCCAGGGAATCTCGATGCTGCAAACATCTCCAGGTCCTCTATGCCTCACAGCCAGTCCCCAGGGCTCAGCCGAGCAGCTCCTAGAAATCTTTCCTCAGCATCCCTGCTTCTCACTCTTCCTCCAAAGTGACTCTGGTGACCAGGCTCCCAGGCCCTTTACCTCCTGTTCCCTTCTCTAGATCCCTGGTGATTGTGGGAATCCCCAGCTCCCTGTGCAGCCTGCGAGTGGAAGCCGTCTTTGCTCCTGGCCTGGTCCCCCAGCCCCTCAGCTGAGGCTGACACTTGTCCTTCTCTGGGATCTGGTCCCAGAGCCAAATTCTACCCCTAGAGACCTCGGGAGACATCTAAGTGCTGGAAGCCAGCAGAGGATGGCCTGGATGTACATCAGCCAGAGGCTTGGATCACAGCCTGGGTGGGCAGCGGGCTCAGAGGGATGGGGTCACACAGAACTGAGAAGGCTGACTACCTGCATCATCCACCCATGCTTCAGTGATGCCCTGATGGTGCCCAAGGGTGCTCACCAGCTGGAACTAGTGATAGTGACCTTGGAGGGACTTGAGAAGCAGAGGCAAAACCCATTCACAGACCCTCGGATACATGCCAAGTACCACACTCAGGCTTTTGTCTGTTTCATTCCATTTCCTTCAGTTTCCATTTGTAGGGATTTTTGTTGTTCTTCAGTTGCTAAGTTGCATCTGACTCTTTGAGACCCCCATGGACTGCAGCATGCCAGGCTTCCCTGTCCCTCACCATCTCCTGGAGTTCGCCCAAGTTCATGTCCATTGAATCGGTGATGTCATCCAGCCATCTCATCCTCTGCCACCCTCTTCTCCTTTTGCCTTCAATCTTTCCCAGCATCAGGGTCTTTTCCAGTGAGTCGGCTATTTGCATCAGGTGGCCAAACTGGGGATTTTAATCCTTATTTAATATTGGGAATATAAGGGTCAGAGAAGTAAATGCAACCTGTCCAAGGCCTCGCAGCAAGTGTGGCCGAGGCTGGACTCTGCCCCAGGTGGGTATCACTTGGCTGTGTTTGGCTTCGCTGGCACATTGCCAGCATGTGGCTACTTGTGGGGCACCAGGACAAGTATTTCACAGCAGGGCATTATTCTCTGCCAGGCACTGTTCTGCATCCCCAGGATACAGCAGAGGACTGAACAAAACCTGGCGCCTGCCCTTGAGACCTGGGGTGGTGCCAGAAACAGCAAGGAAGGTGAGCAAAGTCTTCTCCAGGGATGAACAAAAGCGTTCTCTGTGTGGATCAAGACATCTCATCTTCTGTGAGAAGTTGCCAAAATCCAGCTCGAAAACCATGCAAGCACAGATGCCCAGGATCAGCCAGTGCAGCCCTGTTTATAACTGTGAAAACCAGAAACAATTTAAATACTTACAGACAAGAGAGAATGAGGAAGTCACGGCACTTCCGTACCATGCACTGTGGGTAGCCACTGAAAAGGATGGGGAAGGGTTTTGTGTGTTGACCTAGAAGAGGACCCTGATGCAGGGTCGGGTGGAAAAAGCAGGCTATAAATCAGGGAGAACTGGATGAACCAAGGGCAGCCTTAGCTCTTGCCTGGACTGTGGGGACAGCTTCCTGGCTGTGCCCGGCTTCCCCTGACTGCTGCAGACTGTTCGCCATTCAGCAGCTAGAAAAATCTCTTTAAAACCAAAGTCCTCTTCTCGAAGCCCCCAAGGGCTCCTCACAGCACTCAGAGTGGAAGTCAAAGTCCTCCAAGACCCCTCGGGCTCTACCCACCCACCTGGTCTCGCTCATGCTCTCTTCTGCTGCGCCAACAGTCGAGCACATTCCCTCCTTGGGGCCTTTGCACCTGCTGCTTCCTCCACCTGGAATGTTCTCTTGCCCATCCACAGGGCTCACTCCTCTGAGGTTTCTGCTCAGACACTATTTTGCAGGTGAGAGAGGGGGGTTCCTGAGCATTCTGTTCCTCTTACTCTGCTTAACTAATCTTCCCAACACTTTTCACCTGAAGGAGTGCATATTTAGTTGGCATATTCATCCTTCATCTGTCACCCTGCAGACACCCCAGAATGTATGCATCTCGGCAGCCTTGGTTTATGAGCCCTGCTGCGTCCCCAGGTGCTTTGGGGCAAGACTCAACCTAGGAGCAGACAACTGGGATTAGGGGAGCCAGTTCACATGTGGTCTGTTTGAGGTGCATATCTGACCACCATAGGGCCCAGTTAGAACTCCCCTTGGTTGCTGATCACTCCTGAGACAAGGGCTGCGATCCTAGAGAAAGAGTGCAGCTCCCACCCCGCCCCCGGCTGCAGCCTCATCCAGGCTCTCAACTTGCTCTCTGTGCTCCAGTCCCCTTACAGTTTTCCAGATGTCTGTCCTCACCTTGCTTCAGCTTCCCCAGGACTTTTGCACAAGCTCCCTTGCTGTCTGCTGCTGCTGCTGCTGCTAAGTTGCTTCAGTCATGTCCAACTCTGTGCGACCCCATAGACGGTAGCCCACCAGGCTCCCCTGTCCCTGGGATTCTCCAGGCAAGAACACTAGAGTGGGTTGCCATTGCTGTCTGAGGTGCTCTTAATTTCACATTTATGCACGTGACTTTGTTTAAAACTGGTATCCCCGACTAGGGGCTTCCCTGGTGGCTCAGCAGTAAAGAATCTGCCTGCCAATGCAGGAGACATGGGTTCAATTCCTGGTTGGGAAGATCTCCTGGAGAAGGAAGTGGCAACCCTCTCCAGTATTCTTGCCTAGAGAATTTCATGGACAGAAGAGTCTGGAAGGCTACAGTACGTGGGTTTGACTTAGTGACTAAAAACAGAAAAACTCCTCCACAAAGCTTCAAAGTCACATGAGGGCAGGGGCTGTGTGCTTCCTTACTGCCCTGTCCTGTGTCCAGCACAATGCCTGGCACATCATAGTTGCTGTTCGGTTGCCAAGCTGTGTCTGACTCTTTGCAACCCCATGGACTGCAGCACACCAGGCCCCTCTGTCCATCACCATCTCCCAAAGTTTGCCCAAGTTCATGTCCAGGGCACACCAGTCAGTTCAGTCACTCAGTCATGTCCGACTCTTTGCGACCCCATGGAGCAACATGCCAGGCTTCCCTGTCCATCATCAACTCCCAGAGCTTGCTCAAACTCATGTCCGTCGAGTTGGTGATGCCATCCAACTATCTCATCCTCTGTTGTCCCCTTGTCCTTCCTTCAATCTTTCTCAGCATTAGGGTCTTTTCCAATAAGTCAGTTCTTTGTATTAGGTGACCAAAGTATTGGAGTTTCAGCTTCAGCATCAGTCCTTCCAATGAATATTCAGGACTGATTTCCTTAGGATTGACTGGTTTGATCTCCTTGCAGTCCAAGGGACTCTCAAGAGTCTTCTCCAACACCACAGTTCAAGAGCATCGATTCTTTGGTACTCAGCTTTCCTTATGGTCCAACTCTCACATCCATACGTGACTACTGGAAAAACCATAGCCTTGACTAGATGGAACTTTGTTGGCAAAGTAATGTCTCTGCTTTTTAATATGCTGCCTAGGTTGGTCATAAATTTTCTTCTAAGGAGCAAGCATCTTTTAATTTCATGACTGCAGTCACCATCTGCAGTGGCAGTGATTTTGGAGTCCCCCAAAAAGAAAGTCTCTCACTATTTCCATTGTTTCCCCATCTATTAGCCATAAGTGATGGGACTGGATTCCATGATCTTTGTTTTTTTGAATATTGAATTTTAAGCCAGCTTTTAACTCTCCTCTTTCACTTTCATCAAGAGGCTCTTTAATTCTTCACTTTCTGCCATAAGGGTGGAGTCATCTGCATATCTGAGGTTATTGACATTTCTCCCGGCAATCTTGATTCCAGCTTGTGCTTCATCCAACTTGGCATTTTGCATGATGTACTCTGCATATAAATTAAATAAGCAGAGTGACAATATACAGCTTTGACGTACTCCTTTCCCTGTTTGGAATCAGTCTGTTGTTTCATGTCTTGTTCTAACTGTTGCTTCTTGACCTGCATACAGATTTCTCAGGAGGCAGGTAAGGTGGTCTGGTATTCCCAACTCTTTTAGAATTTTCCACAGTTTGTTGTGATCCACACAGTCAAAGGCTTTGGCATAGTCAATAAAGCAGAAATAGATGTTTTTCTGGAACTCTCTTGCTTTCTCTATGATCCAGTGGACGTTGGCAATTTGGTCTCTTGTTCCTCTGCCTTTTCTAAATCCAGCTTGAACATCTGGAAGTTCACATTTCATGTACTGTTGAAGACTGGCTTGGAGAATTTTGAGCATTATTTTGCTAGCATGTGAAATTAGTGCAATTTTGCAATAGTTTGAACATTCTTTGGCATTGCCTTTCTTTGGGATTGGAATGAAAACTGACCTTTTGCAGTCCTGTGGCCACTGCTGAGTTTTGCTGGCATATTGAGTGCAGCACTTTCACAGCATCATCTTTTAGGATTTGAAATAATTCAACTGGAATTCCATCACCTCCACTTGCTTTGTTCATAGTGATGCTTCCTAAGGCCCACTTGACTTCACACTCCAGGATGTCTGGCTCTAGGTCAGTGATCACACCATCGTGATTATCTGGGTCATGAGGATCTTTTTTGTATAGTTCTTCTGTATATTCTTGCCACCACTTCTTAATATCTTCTGCCTCTGTTAGGTCCATACTATTTATCCTTTATTGTGCTCAGTTTGGCATGAAATATTCCCTTGGTATCTCTAGTTTTCTTGAAGAGATCTCGTCTTTCCCATTCTATTGTTTTACTCTATTTTTTTGCACTGATCACTGAGGAAGGCTTTCTTATCTCTCCTTGCTAATCTTTGGAACTCTGCATTCAAATGGGTATATCTTTCTTTTTCTCCTTTGCCTTTAGCTTCTCTTCTTTTCTCAGCTATTGATAAGGCCTCCTCAGACAACCACTTTGCCTTTCTGCGTTTCTTTTTCTTGGGGATGGTCTTGATCACTGCCTCCTATACTATGTCACAGAAACCTCCTGTGAACCTCCTATGAACCTCCATCTGTAGTTCTTCAGGCATGCTGTCTATCAGATCTAAACCCCTGAACCTATTTCTCACTTCCACTGTATGATTGTAAGGGATTTGATTTAGGTCATACCTGAATGGTCTAGTGGTTTTCCCTACTTTCTTCGGTTTAAGTCTGAATTTTGCAATAAGGAGTTCATGATCTGAGCAACAGTCAGCTCCTGGTCTTGTTTTTGCTGACTATATAGAACTTCTCCAGTATTGATTATAGAATATAATCAATCTAATTTTGGTACTGACCACCTGGTGATGTCCATGTGTAGAGTCTTCTCTTGTGTTCCTGGAAGAGAGCAACGACACTGGTCCATTGGTCCTTCTCCAGTGGGCCACGTTTTGTGAGAACTCTCCACCATGACCAGTCCATCTTGGGTGGTTCTACAAGGCATGGTTCATAGTTTCATTGAGTTAGACAGGCTGTGGTCCATGTGATCAGTTTGATTAGTTTTCTGTGGCTGTGGTTTTCATTCTGTCTGCCCTCTGATGGATAAGGATAAGAGGATTCTGGAAGTTTCCTGATAGGGGAGACTATTGGGTAAACTGGGTCTTGTTCTAATGGGCGAGGCCATGCTCAGTAAAGCTTTAATTTAATCTGTTGATGGGCAGGGGCTATGTTCCCTCCCTGTTGTTTGACCTGAGGCCAAACTATGGTGGAAGTGATGAAGATAATGGCGACCTCCTTCAAAAGGCCCCATGCATGCACTGCAGCACTCAGTGCCCCCGGCCCTGCAGCAGGCAACCGCTGACCCATACCTCTGCCAGGGACTCCTGGACACTCTCAGGCATGTCTGGGTCAGTCTCTTGTGGGGTCACTGCTCCTTTCTCCTGGGTCCTGCTGCACACAAGCTTTTTTGTGTGTGTGCCCTCCAAGAGTCTGTTTCCCCAGTCCTGTGTAAGTTCTGTAATCAAATCCCACTGACCTCCAAAGTCAAATTCCCTGGGGATTCTCAATCCCTTTGCCAGATCCCTAGGTTGGGAAATCTGTTGTGGGTCCTAGAACTTTCTTAACAGTGTGAGAATTTCTTTGGTATAATTGTTCTGCAGTTTGTGGGTCACCTGCTTAGCAGCTCTATGGTGGGGTTAATGGCGACCTCCCCCAAGAGGGCTTATGCCACAGGCTGTGTGACCCAGGTCTGCTGCACCCAGAGCCCCTGGCCCTGCAGCAGACCACTGCTGACCTTTGCCTCCACAGGAGACACTCAAACACTCAAAGGCAGATCTGGCTCAGTCTCTGTGGGGTCTCTGGGTCCTGGTATGTACAAGGTTTTGTTTGAGTCCCCCAACCATCTCTGGCGGGTATGGGGTTTGATTCTAAATGCGGTTTTGCCCCTCCTACTGCGTTGCTGGGGCTTCTCCTTTGCCCTGGGACATGAGTATCTTTTTATAGTGGGATCCAACATTCTCCTGTCAATGGTTTTTCAGCAGCGAGTTGTAATTTTGGAGTTCTCGAAGGAGAAGATGAGCACGGGTCCTTCTACTCTGCCATCATAGTTGTTCAATAAATGAACGGATGAGAGAGTGAACAAATGAGCAAGCAAATGCTATGGCCTCTGGTGGGACAGGGAGAAGGCTAAGAGATCTGTCCCTCTAACATCCATTTGGCAAACAGGACCCATGGGAAAGGAGGGGACAGTGGAGTGGGAGGAGGGGGACATAGCAGAGGACAGGGACAAGGACAGCATTGCTCCCCACCTACAGCTCAGCCCAGCAAACCTGGCCCTTCACTCAGGAAGCAGCACCACTGAGTTTATCACATCCTCTCACCACATCTTTTTTTTTCCTTTCAAACAGGTGCCCAGATGGCATTGCACAGATGCTCCATAATTTCTTTAACCATCTCCAGTCTGTGGAATTTTAAGTTGTTTCTGATTTTCAAAATTACAAACAGGGCTGCAGTGGCCCATTCTGGACCCTGCACGTAGGTGGCTTTTGAACTGGATTTTGGTAACTCGTCACAGAAAATGTTCTTATACCCCTGCCCCTGACCCCCTTAAGAGGTGGTTGGAGAGAAGCAGAAAGAACCCTGCCTGGACAAGGAGGGGATCCCACCTCCTTCCTATCACTGACACCTCCTTTCAGAAGCCTTCCATGATCACCCCAACCTACATGGAGTTCACGCCTTCCTCCTCTGCATTTTCTATGCACCCTCCACACACTTCCCTTCTTGCTTGTTTCATGTGAGTACCAAAGTACTAGAGCCTCTCATAACCAGGAGCTTCCTCAGGGCGGGGGCCGGGTCCAATTCATTTCTGTGTTTCTAGCCCTTGAGGGAGGCTTGGCTGTCTTTAAATGTAATGGAGAGTTCCCTGTGAGTTAGCAACTGCCCTTCTCCAGACCTCAGTTTTCCCCTCGGTGAAATGGACGTGGGCCTGGAGGCTGGTTCTCTATGGGCCCTTGCTTTCTAGGATTGATTCTTCCCCAAACTTCAGTCTCTCCTTCTGTGAGATGAGGTGGTAACAGCCTCCCACCCACCTCTCCGGGTCTGTGAGGACACAGTGAAGAGATGTGGGTGAGGTGCTGGGTGCAGCGCCTGCGCCCGGGAGTGGCTGCTGCCCTGACAAACAGGGTGGGCAGGGTGTCCGTCCTCCCACCTCCCCCCCAGGACACTTGCTGCCATTTCCTGGGGGAACAGCTGAGTCATCACTAGTCTAACCTTTTCAGCAGCATTTTACCATTTTGTCCTCACAACTGCCAGAGGTCCTGAGATAAACATCCTGGATGGTCAGTTTGAAATGCAAACCCTCTCTCCCCCAGCTGGTTAACAGCAGAGGCCCTGCCGCTCCTAAAGCAAAGGCCCCGACCTTGAGCTTGGTTTTCAAGGTCCTGAAAGGTCAGTTCCTGCCCCAACCCCTCCAGCTCCCACCCACATGGACCTGGATGTGGAAACTGAAGCTCAGAGAGACGATGAGACTCCCCAAGTCTACCCCCACCTGGAGACTGCAGTGCCGGATTCAAACCAGGTCCACAGGCCACCCAGAAGTGCCGTCTCCGAGCGGTGTGTGCACCTCCCCACCCCCAGGGTCCTTGTCACAGCTGGCAAAGGCTATTTTTAGCCGTATTTGGGTTTGGAGATCAGGGGGCAGGTAAAATACTGACCAGCCTGGGGTGTTTATTGACCAGGAGGAATCACAACCTCATCCATGCAAACGCTCCTGATGAATGCGTTTCCATGCGCCAGGCCCCCTGGAGCTTCAGCTCACCCTGACTTGTTTTCCTCCCAAACGACATGAATCCATTGATCTGGAAAGACTCAGGAAGAAGCTCTGATTGGTTGTAGCGACATCTGGGAGAACTCAGGTGCCTTTGAAGGGGATCAGCGATTCATAATCACTGTGGTTTGGGTCCCAGGCCCATGTTCCCAGGATGCTCCCCAGGCTCCTCACTAAAGAGCTAAGTGTGATGTTTGACAGAAGAGCTGATATGTCAACTGTGCCCTTTGCTGGGTCTTTAGAGGCATTTAGATGCAGGCACGTGGGCACCACTGTGCTCCACGTGGGAGAATGGAGACCTCTGGGCAGTCTTGTGGGAATAGCCAGTTGCACGCAGCCCAGCTCTCCAGGAGATGGCCTCAGTGAATCCACTAGAGCCATGGGCACTGGGCACAGGTGGGATCTCCTCACCTGCCTCCATTTCTCCTGCAGCCCTTCTTGCGACAACATCTCCGGGAACCACTGAATCAACAGACAAGCACCGATGAGCCAAGATTCAGGGCTGCCCCCTTCTCTTCTCCTTTATTCATTGTTGGATTGGGATGTCCTCAGACCCTGAGCTGGGGGAGTATGGAAACACAAATAGGGGGTCCAACCTCAGGGGCTCCCAGTAAGATGGAGAAGGCAAGTGCCTAAGAGGACAAGAGAAGGGCAGACAGATCTGTGTAATGATGGGGTGAGATGGGTCTGTGTTACAGAGGCACTGAAGTGAGGTGGTGACAGGTCAGAGGCTTGTGACTTAGCTCTGGTACCAACTGGATACATGACTGTGGGTCAGTTACTTATCTCCCTGAGCCTCAGTTTTCTCCTCTCTACAATGGGGATCATGTTGGGGATTTCTGTTGCTAGGTAACCGACCAAGGTCAAATGTTTATATTTGTGTGCATGTATATGTTTACATGGAACGTGTATATAGCAATAGATGTGTATATGTGTGTATGTATATGCGTCTGTGTGTGTCTCACTCTTTGTGGCCCCATGGACTGTAGCCTGCCAGGGTCTTCTGTCCATGGAATTTTCTAGGCAAGAATACTGGAACAGGTTGTCATTTCCTATTTCAGGAGGTCTTCTTGACCCAGGGATTGCACTTGCATCTTTTGCATCTCCTGCATTGGCAGGCAGATTCTTTACCACTCGTGCCACCTGGAAAGCCCATGTATACATACATGTATGTGTATAAGCTTCAGGAGATAGTGGAGGACAGAGGAACCTGATGGGCTACAGTCCATGGGGTCACAAAGAGTCGGACACGATTTAGTGACTGGACAAAAACGCACACGGCAGTACGTATATATATATGTGTGTGTGTGTGTGTGTGTGTGTATCTGTGTGTAAGTATGTTTCTGTGTATGCATGTATATATATCACATATATGGCAGTACATATGTGTATGATTTAAGTGTAAGTATATGTATCTCTATGTATGTATATGTTTCTGCGTATGTATGTGTATACGTGTACATAGGAATATAGATTGAAGGCAGGAGGAGAAGGGGATGACAGAGGGTGAGATGGTTGGATGGCATCACCAACTCAATGGACATGAGTTTGACCAAGCTCCAGGAGATGGTAAAGGATGGGGAAGCATGGCGTACTGCAGTCCATGGGGTTGCAAAGAGTCAGACGTGACTGAGTGACTGAGAAACAGCAATGGCATATGTATACCAGTGGGACTGAGATTGGCTCACCTGTGCTGTTTCCTCTTTGGATTCCCTTCTGTGGGGTTGTGTGACTATAGCCGAGGAGCTATAGTGGTGCTCCTCACTGGCATTTTCTGGGTTGTGTCAGGAACAGAGGGGGCAGATCTCATTGTCCCCCACCCCAATCAGGCTGCCTGTTACCAGAGATGCTGGCAGCCTGCAGCTGGATTTCATGTTCCCCTTGCAGCTCTTTGAGGTATGAAAATAGAAGCCCCCACCTCCCTATCTCTTCCCAGGTCAGAGGAAAGCAAAGGCAGGACAATTGCCTAGAAAATGCTCTTCAGAAAATATCACTGTGAAAGAATCAGCCTGAAGCATCCACATACATCTATTTCTGGGGTGTCATAGGACCCAAGCTCCCCACTCACTCATGCTTTCTTTTAGCTGATGTTTATTGAGTGTCTATTATGGATGGAGGAGCCTAGCAGGTTACAGTCCATGGGGTTGCAAAGAGTCAGACACGACTGAGCGACTTCACTTTCACTTTTATTTTGCTCTCAGACCCTCAGGATGCTCTTGCTCCTCATGTTACCTCATCTATGCATTTTGTTCTAATATTTGTCACCTGCCAAAGGTGTGCACAAAACAACTGCAGCCACAAGCATAACTGTTTTGGGCCCCTGCACTGCCACGAAATGCTGTGTGTCTTTGGCTCTTCAGGGGCTCCAGTGTAGGCCGGGGCCTGGCAGGATGTGGTGGGATGAAGAGGCAGCTGTGGTACCCAGTGGGAGCTTGATAAACTTGTGGTATCCAGTAGAAGCAGCGATCCCTTCAGAGGTGTGTGTGTGCACACACATGTGCACATGTGTGCATGTGTAGTGAAGGGGAAGGAAATCAGAAGGAAACAGTGAATTCTACTGGATGGATTGTTGGAAAGCTGACTGGTCCTGTCAGGGAGCATGTAAGATGTTCTCCAGGGAGGCTGTGGATGCTTTGTGGGATCTGGATCCTTGAGGGAACTGGAATCTGTTAGGCATAAGCACATTGTTAGGGACAAGACAAAATAAAATGGATGCATGAATGGATGGATGGATGGATGAATAGTTGGTAAGAGGATGGATACAAGAAAAATTGTGAAGATGGGTGAGGTGGACAATGGAAAGGGAATGGATGAATGGATGAGTAGGTGGGGAATGTACAGATGATGGGCTGAAGATGAAGCCAGTCTTAGACAGGAAGGAGGGATGAGGCTGCCACCTCGATCCTTGATTGCTAGTTCTCTCCAAATAATGCAAGTTATAGGAATATGGGGCTTGTTGCAAGTTCTAACCAGGGGCAACATCACAACAATAACCTTTGCTGTTTTTCATCATCTCTGTTCCTGCTGACATTCCATGGAGACTTGTTTGACATCTGCTCTGTCCCAGCTTGTTTTGCAAACTGGAGCTTTAAGGAGGAGCTCATTCTCTGGTGGGAAGGCAGACAAACAGCCTCGTGCGAAGTGCGGAGAGCTCTGAGAGCAGCATCATCAGAGGTTGGTGGAAAGTACAGTGGGTGTGGCATTGTGTGTGCATACCAGACATCTTAGCGCTCTCACCACTCTTGCTGAAGGTGTGGCACTGCTGACTGCTTATATGATGTCTCCCCTTTCATTGTAACTGACTGGCTCAGGGCTGTACCCATGTCATCTTCTCAGCTATATGTCATCTTAGTTACTCCAAAAGGTCACATGTGATTAGGTTGGATTTTTCACCTGCTTGCAAAATGAAAAGTCATCATAGGAAATCTGCTGGGAGAAGTAGAGGAAGGGAATATATGAACTCTTGGAGAGAAGGGGAAAAGGAGGGAGATGCTGTCTTGATTCCTCTGGCTTGCCAGGCTGGGTGCCTGTGAGGTCCAACGATGCAGTAGCAATCAATATTAAATACTCCTTCACTGGAGCAGACTGTTGACACTAGTTTTGACGAGGATGGTAGCTGTGAGAGACTAACTTTACCAGATAGGATGGGATGGATAGAGAAGTCTTCATGGGAGCTGTGACATTTGAGGGCAGGGTTTGAAGACTAAGATTTCTCCAGGTATAGGAGGAAGAACACAATGTATAATTCAGAGAATGCATGATGGTGAGCGTGTTCTGTGAAATGTTAGGTTTGAAAATAGGTTGCATTGAGGATTTAGCAATGAGGAAGGGGAGTAAAATAAAACCAACATTTTTTGAGCATCTGCCAAGTGGCAAGGACCAACCAAGTTGATTTTCTCTGTATCAACTCGTTTTGCCCTCACACGACTCCACAAGTCAGGCAGTATTTTCCCCATTTTACAGGTGAGGAGAATGAGGGTTTGGAGAGACTAGTGAAAGATGCATAGTGAATAGGGTGGAGGAAGAATTCGAACCTAGATCTGCAGACTCGAAACCCGTGCCCTCTCCATGAACCTCAGCATGGTCTCCTATGATGTGGGGAAGATGGGCTGGGTCAGCCATGAGAGGCACAGGATGCCCTTTCTTTAAACACCCTGTGGGTCTAGGACACGTCTGCCATCTGCCCAGTGCCTGGCTCCCTTCTTCTCAGGATACAGCAGATGTTGGGATGTGAGTCCAAGGATGCACACAGCTACTGGGACACACACTGTCTGACTGATGGATGTCATTAGGTAGGGTTGTTTTGTTCAGACAAAGTGATTCATGCAGGCCAGTCAAAACAGCCACAGGCACTGGCTGAATAGAAGGGAGAGTTCAGTTCAGTTGAGTTCAGTCACTCAGTCGTGTCCAACTCTGCGACTCCATGGACTGCTGCACGCCAGGCCTCCCTGTCCATTGCCAACTCCTGGAATTTACTCAAACTCATCTCCATTGAGTCGGTGATGCCATCCAACCATCTCATCCTCTGTCATCCCCTTCTCCTTCCACCTTCAATCTTTCCCAGCATCAGGGTCTTTTCCAATGAGTCAGCTGTTCACATCAGGTGGCCAAGGTATTGGAGTTTCAGCTTCAGCATCAGTCCTTGCAATGAATATTCAGGACTGATTTCCTCTAGGATGGACTGGTTGGATCTCCTTGCAGCCCAAGGGACTCTCAAGAGTCTTCTCCAGCACCACAGTTCAAAGGAGAGAGGGAGCCTTATTTTCATTGGTGGCAGTGAGTCTTCAGTGCAATACAAGAGTCTTGGCAGGCTAGAGAGGAGGCTGGCCCTCCCTATGGTGGCCTCAGGACATCCATGGAGAGGATGGAAAGGGGAAAGGGAAGACGAAGGAGTGAAGGAAGAGAGGAGGCAGCAGGAGCGGGAGAGTTAACTGAGACGGAAGTAGGACAGGAAAAGAAGTGACTGGGAGAGAAGGGGTGAGTGGGAAGGGAAGCGAGGGGGAGAGAAGAGGGACAGAGGAGATGGAGACAGAAGCGAGAGGCTGGAAGCGGGGAGGGGAATGCAGAAGAGGGGGAGGATGTCCTGGATGGAATGGGAGGAAGGAGGAGACAGTAGAGGGCCAATGGGAGCAAGGAAGAAGAAAGAGGCAGGGGAGATTAAAAAAAGAGGAAGAGGGAGGAGGAATAACCAGGAGTGATAGTGAGAGCGACAAGGGAGAGGGGTGGGAGGAGAAGAGGGGAAGGGAGGGACAGTGAGTGGGGGAGGAAGAGGAAGCCACCGGAGCCAGTTCCCAAGAGCTCAGCCTGGCTGAACTCTCAAAATGTGTGACGTTCTCAGAAGCTCTGAGATGAATTGCACCTACCCTTCAAGCCTGGCCAGGCACCCAGGAGACAAGTGGGCCTCATGCCTAGTTAGTGCTTGTGACAAGCTCTCAGTGGCATCTGGAACAACAGGTTCTGCATCCCCCACCCCCAGCTCTGGTCACACTCAAGAAACAGCTCAGCCTGACCCAGGTCCTGGTTGGGTCAAGTCTAAGTCAGCCCCTACTTCCACCTGAGCCAGGACAGTCTGAGAGGCAGGGCATCTAAAGATGCCAAGAGAGAAGAGCTTCTGAAGATTTAGAATGCTTGACCTAGAACTCAAGTGTTCTCTCTCAAGTGACATCATAACTAAGTCTTCACCAAGCCCTTTGATCTTTCTCTTACAAGCCAGTTGGTTCTTGGCGATAGGTTAGGTGGAAACACCAGTTGATTCCATTGGGCACAAGCCCACTGTTGCACTTTCCACCTGGGGGATGAGTTCCTTGACCAGAAGCAAGGATCTCCAGAACATCATGGTGGATGAGACATTCTATGAGTTCTAAGGATGGTAGTACTTACAGCTGTGTTATGGACAGCAAAGGCAAGTTTGTATCAAGAATGTGTGCCTGGTCTAGGGAGGATGAATCCTGCCCCCTGCATTATGAAGTGGTCCAATGTACTTATGCTGGGAAACACTGAAGGCAGGAGGAGAAGGGGACGACAGGGGATGAGATGGTTGGATGGCATCACTGACTCAATGGACATGAGTTTGAGCAAGCTCCGGGAGTTGGTGATGGACAGGGAAGCCTGTCGTGCTGCAGTCCATGAGGTCGCAAAGAGTCAGACACAACTGAGCGACTGAACTGAACTGAACTGAACCAATGTACTTGCCACCAAGTATTTGGCTGTTTCTCCTGGTAATGTGATCATATCAGGAGCTCGGTGTTGGTCTCTGCTGTTAGCAGACTAGGCCCTCAGTAGTAGAGATGGCCAGGTCATCTTTGATAAGAGGAAGTCCTTTGTATTAAACCTATGCATAGCTTCCTTCCCTGCCACTGTGGTCAGTCTGTTTATCAGCCCACTGAACAAGTGCTAGGGTGACTGGGAGAAACGGGCTAACATCCACCAAGCGTGTCATTTTGTCCAGACGACTATTTACAGCCCTCTCTACAGTGGATGTCCTTCAAATGACATGGGACTTAGTATCTTCGTGGTCTGTGATGATTCTGAGAATCTTGTTAACATATTCCCATGTCACAAGTCTTCCATCCTTTTCCTTCTAATTCACCAATCGCCCAGCCAAACCATCAGCAACTGCCCATGGGTTAGTGTAGATTCAAACTTCAGGCCCAGATGATGTGGACAACTTCAGAGTTCTGACATGTCACACTCAAGAGTTCTGCCAAACTGGAAGATTTGTCTTCACTGTCTTTCAAGATTCCTCCTGAGTGGGGCTATAGTCTACAGTCATCCACTGTTTGATGGCAACGTACAGATTCATCCATAAACCAGGCTTGAGTTTATTCTTCTTCAGTAAATGGGTCATGAGAAATACCCCATGAGGCCACAGGCAGGTAGATAATGTCAAAGGAGTTTGAGCTATCTGTTCATGCAGCTCACTTGTACCTCTGGACCTGCCCAGTCCACTGTGCACCACCTCCTTTCTATGCCAAATTGCTGTTGCACACCTGAAGTTCTGGCTAGGTGGGCCAGGCAACATCAAATCCATGATGAGAAGTTCAGGTCACAGGGTCAACTGATGTACTGTGCTTAGACATTATAGATTGTCCTCAACTTACAATGAATCCATCGCAAGTTGAAAATATTATAAGTTGCAAATGCAGGTAATATACCCAACTTACTGAACATAGCCTGAAAGTGAAAGTCACTCAGTCATGTTCATTGCTTCGTGACCCCATGCTCTATACAGTTCATGGAATTCTCCAGGCCAGAATACTGGAGTGGGTAGCCTACCCCTTCTCCAGTGGATCTTCCTGACCCAGGGATCAAACTGGAGTCTCCTGCATTGCAGGTGGATTCTTAACCAACTGAGCTATCAGGGAAGCCAAAATAGCCTAACCTACCTTAAATGTGCTCAGGACACTTATATTTGCCTGCCTTTTGGGCAAAATCACCAAACACAGAGCTATATTAGAAGGAAGTGTTGAATATCTTGTGTAATTTATTGAATACTCTACTGAAAGTGAAATGCAGAATGGTTCAGTGGTAATAGAATAGCTGTGTTGATTGTTTACCCACGTGATTGTGTGGCTGGCTGGGAGCTGCAGCTTGCTGCCACGGCCCAGTATCACGAGAGATGAGAGAGAATATTGCTAGCCTGGAAAGATTCAGAATTTGATTTATGGTTTCCACTGAATGCGTATCACTTTTGCACCATTGTAAAGTCAAAAAGTTGTAAGTCAAACCATCGTAAGTCAGTGACTCTCTGTAGTGTCTACTGAGGTTCACTAACAAGAAAGAAGCTGTTTGTCAAAAAAGGAATAGTTATCTTCAGAAGGAGGCATAGATTTTTGTGCCAAAAGACTAACGAGTCTCTGCTGTGATGCTTCTATTGGTACTTGTCAAAGGCTCCGCTCTCTCCAGCATACTTATTTGCCACTGACACTTCACCTGGATCTGCTGGATCTTAAGGCCCAGGTTGGGGGGATGGGGTTGGAAATGCCTGTGAGGACCTGTCTGGGGCAGGTGCTAGTGTGTGCATGCTTGGTCGTGTTTGACTCTTTGCAACCTCGTGGCCTGCAGCCCTCCAGGCTCCTCTGTCGATGAATTTTCCAGTCAAGAATGCTGGAGTGGGTTGCCATTTCCTCCTCCAGGGACTGTGTGTCAAGGTTAGACACTTGATATTAAGGCAGGTAGGAAGCAAGTGGGGAGAGCAAACCATCAGACGCTTGCCAGCTAGCCAGGTCTCTAGCATCTGGGGCTGGATGCAGGTGTCTAATTTGTGCTAGACAGACCCTGCTTGGGTTCAGACAGTCCTGGGTTTAAATCATGGCTCTATCTGGAAACTAACAATCTCCCCATGACCCGTGGAGCCCTTCTTTGCTCCAGAACAGTGGTGTTGGGGGCTCAACTTGTATCCCTGTATTTAACCCTACAACTCTGCAGACGCTATTGTCTCCATGTACAGATGGGGAGACTGAGGCACAGAGCAATGTGCTCACTTCCCGGGCCACTCTGCAGTGACGTGCACAGCCAGGCTGTCTGACGTGGAAGTCAGAGACACTTTGACGACAGGCCTCCGTTGAGGCACCTAACCACTCGGAACCTCAGTTTCCTCATCTGTGAAATGGGGTTCGTTCATTCCATAGCAGGTATTTGTGGAGCAGGCGCAGAGCTGGATTTAAGACTAGTAATTCCTTAAAAAAAAAAAAAAAAAGGAAAGGTAATCTCTGCTTCATATGGTTTGTAGGCAGATTAAATGAAATGAATTTATAATTTTCCCATCCCTGCATCAGACACACAGTAGAGTCTCAACAAATTGTATCTCTTTTTCCATTTTTAAATCCAAAATGTTTTCTCATCATGGGCATGTACAGAATGGGTCAGTTGCTGCCTGGCAGGCTGAAGCCTCCTTCCCCTATTCATTCTTCTGCATTGTATATTGCTGATAACGTGGTTCCAGTTCAACACATTTATAAACATTGGGGTATCTTCTGCAGTCATTATCTTTTAGAGGAGTAGAAGTTGTCTTCACGATCTGAAAAACTTGAGGTTGTTCTAAGGCTCTGATGTGGTGCAGTAGGAGGGGGTGAGGGGGTGCTTGAAGAGGCTTGGATTCATTTCCTTGGGCTGGGTAAGAAATTTACACAAACCACGTGGCTTAAATCAACAGGCACCTACTAGGTCGTAGTTCTGAGGCTCCAGGTCTGAGATGGAGGCGTTGGCAGTGTTGGGTCCTCCTGGAGCCTCTGAGGGAGAGTCCATTCTGTGCTTCTCTCCCAGCTTCTGGGGTTGCTGGCCATCCTGCTCATTCCTTGGCTGGTGGCTGCATCACTTTCTTCTCTGTCTCTGTCTTCCCATGGCCTTCATCTCTGTGTGTTCCCTTTTCTGTCTCTTACAAGGATACTTGTCATTGGATTTCGGGCCCACACTAATCCAGGCCAATCTCATTTGAGATCTTAGTCTTAATTATGTCGTCAGAGACTCATTCTGAGGTTCTGAGTAGACATG
>NW_011494640.1:397530-409453 GCF_000754665.1 Bison bison bison | reverse complement strand
AGACATGTTTTTTTTTTTTTTTGCTGTTTTTTTTTTTTTAACTTTACAATATTGTATTGGTTTTGCATATATCAACATGAATCCGCCACAGGTATACACGTGTTCCCTATCCTGAACCCTCCTCCCTCCTCCCTCCCCGTACCATCCCTCTGGGTCATCCCAGTGCACCAGCCCCAAGCATCCAGTATCATGCATCGAACCTGGACTGGCGACTCATTTCATATATGATATTATACATGTTTCAATGCCATTCTCCCAAATCATCCCATCCTCTCCCTCTCCCACAGAGTCCAAAAGACTGTTCTATACATCAGTGTCTCTTTTGCTGCCTCGTATACAGGGTTATTGTTACCATCTTTCTAAATTCCGTGTATATGTGTTAGTATACTGTATTGGTGTTTTTCTTTCTGGCTTACTTCACTCTGTATAATAGGCTCCAGTTTCATCCACCTCATTAGAACTGATTCAAATGTATTCTTTTTAATGGCTGAGTAATACTCCATTGTGTATATGTACTACAGCTTTCTTATCCATTCATCTGCTGATGGACATCTAGGTTGCTTCCATGTCCTGGCTATTATAAACAGTGCTGCGATGAACATTGGGGTACATGTGTGAGTAGACACGTCTTTCAGGGGCCACTATTCAGGCTTCCACTGGACTCCTCCTTGAGCTCTAGTTCTGCCTGATCTTGGCAAGTCCCTTTCCCTCCCTGGATCTCAGGTGCTCTTACATTGTTTATATTTAGAATGTATAGAGAGAATGTCTCAGGAAGTGGTCAGACCAAACTTTCTTCATTCAACAATGATGTTCCTGCTCTGAGATGAGCTCAGTGCTGTAACCCAAGGAGACGAGGCTAAAGAGAAGGAAGACTTGAGGGGAGGTGATTACAGCAGACTAGAGCAGGTGTTCCCTAGGGTCAGGGTCTGCTTTATTCACACTGTCACCAGGCCTGATCCCGAGCAGGGGCTAGCGAATTCATTATTGATATATTTTGCAGCTAATAAGAGCTATGAGAAGGTGCCCCTGATGTAAGTTTCCCAAGCACAGAGGGGCAACCGACTGTGTCTTGAAAGGTCCAGATGGCTTCCCAGCAGAGGTGGTATTCGAGGTGAGACCCGGAGATTGAGCCACAGTGATTGTATGTGTAGGTACATAACACAGGTCCTGTATGTCAGGGCTGGTGGGGCCTAGGGCACTGCTTCATGTGTGTGGGGCAGAGGTGAGAGTTTCGTCCTCTCTAGAACAGACAGTGAAAGTAAAGTCACTCAGTTGTGTCCGACTGTTTGCGACCACATGGATTGTAGCCTAGCAGGCTTCTGTGTCCATGGGATTTTCCAGGCAAGAGTACTGGAGTGGGTTGCCATTTTCTTCTCCAGGGGATCTTCCTGACCCAGGGATCAAACCCTCCCGCATTGTAGACAGACGCTTTTACCATCTGAGCCACCATTAAGGAAGCCGCTACAGAAGTCCTATAACAGACAAGTGGGTCATAATGGCAGTGTAGAAGGTGATACAACTTGCCTAGGTCCTGTGTGTCATAAAAGATAGAGCCCAGGTGACCCCTGCCAGTCAAACTCCAGACCTGTTTTCAGGATAACTCTCCGCTCTGCTGTTTTGACACCACTACTTATGTGCTCAGTCGTGTCTGACTCTTTGCAAACCCATTAGCTGTAGCCCACCAGGCTCCTCTGTCTGTGGGATTCTCCGCGCAAGAATACTGGAATGGGTTGTCATTTCCTCCTCCAGGGGATCTTTCCAGCCCAGGGATCGAAACTGCATCTCCTGTTTGACAGGTAGATTCTTGACCACTGAGCCACCTTTTGACACCATTACACATGGTTAGATCAAAGTCACTAGAGTATATGTTCTAACTCCCATGTAACAGGCTTCCTATTGCTGCTGTTACAAATTATCACTAATCCGGTGCTTTAAAGCAGTACGGATTTATTCTCTTAAGAGTCTGGAAGACAGAAATTCAGACTCAGTCTAACTGCACTGAAGTTGAGGTGTGCTGCTGCTGCTGCTGCTGAGTTGCGTCAGTTGTGTCTGACTGTGTTCGACCCCACAGACGGCAGTCCACCAGGCTCCCCCATCCCTGGGATTCTCCAGGCAAGAACACTGGAGGGGGTTGCCATTTCTTTAAGCAGGGGTAATTCTTTCTGGAGGTTCCATGGGAGCATCCATTTCCTTGCCTTTTCTGCTTTTCGAGCCTGCCCAGATTCCTTGATTATTTTCCTTGATCCTCAAAGCCAGCATCATAGCCTCTCCAAATTGCTGACATTGTCCTCTGTTTATACTGTCATATGTCCTTCTCTAGCCCTGCTTCCATTGAGTTCCCTGACTCTGACCCTCCTGCTTCTCTCTTATAAGGCCCATTAAACTGGACTCACTTGGATAATTCAGGATAATCTTCCCATCTCAAGAGCCTTAATTGAATTATACCTGCAAAATCCATTTTCCCATGTGAAGTAACACAGTCACAGGTTCTGGAGAGTAGGAGATGGACATCTTTGGGGGACTTTTCACTGAGTCAAGTACATGAGGCTCAGAGACGGTTGAGATGTGTGTGCTAAGACGCAGACCTATGATCAGTATTGTATACTGATATACTCAGTATACTCGGTGCTGACTACTGTACCTCCTCCCCTTTCTACAGGGAAGTCCCGAGTTGCTCAACGAACCACAGCCCGATTCCAGACTCAAGAGGGCAGATCTGTGAGTTGAGGTCTCATTGAACTGTTGCCCTTTGGGGAAAGGATGACAGATATTGCTACCTCTGTTGTATTTGAAGCAAATGATCCCTGCAGAGCCAGGAGGTTTGTGGCTCAGAGAACTGAATGATGAAGTGAGGAGGTCACTCTGTCTGTGACATCCCTCTGTGGGCCATCCTCCTTTTCCCTGCTCCACAAGGATCAACTAAGCAGCAGAAGTACCAAATAGATTTTCTGTGCTTCTGGCTTCCATAGGAAGCAGCCTTTGGAATGCTGAATGATGAGAAAATAATGCCAAGACTACCCAGCAGGGGCCGGAGGGGTGGATGCTCACATTGCCCAGTTTACAAAGTACTCACCTGGGCTCGTGCCTCCTTGGATTCTCAAAACCTCCCTGGGAAGGGAGTGAGATGTGGATGTTGCTGTCCCCTGGAAGCTGTAGCTGTAGCTACAGCTCATGACTGTAGCTGTAGCATGGATGTGTACCATGACTGTAGCATGGATGTGCACCATTCCCTAGGCATACCCCAGCCTCCACAGGACTGGTTGAGAGTCTCCCATGTGCTTGACTTGGGGTGTTATGGAACTAGTGAAGGAGGAAAGATTTGGGAGGTGTGAGAGGCCTCTCTGAGCCATCTCAGGAACACAGACCAAGAGGAAAGAGAGAAAGAGAAACATCCAGCAGGTACCAAATGGTGGGTGTAGCTCACCTGCACAGGTAGCATAGACATCTTTGCCAGTATCCCACAGCAAGGCCTGGGACTCCTTTATGCACCCAGAGTGACATGATGCCTGGCACCAAGCAGGGGCCTGTAATGGCCAACGAATGAATCATTGAATGGATAAAAGAATGAATGGATGGAAGGATGAGTGGATGGATGGATAAATGACTGGGTGAACTGATGGATGGTTGGGTGAATAAGGAGAGTGGGAAAGGGAGTAGAGTGTAGTGGTTAGGAGATCCAGGCCTGGAGAGCCTCTGGAACCAGGCCTGGGTTTGACTCAGCTCTGCCAGCTCTTAGCTATGATTTTGACCCAGTCTTATCCTCTAAGCCTCAATTTCCTCATCTGTAAAATGGGAATGATAATAAAAGCAGCTATCTCAGGGCTATTGTGAGAATCCCAGGAGCCAATGAGTGAAGGTGCTTAGATCCAGGCCTGGCCCATCACAAGCTCTGGATAAATCCTACTTATTATTAGGGCAAGAATAGTTTCTAGATTTCTGGAGTGCATAAATGTAGCAAGTGATATTAACAAATTGCAGCAGAAAGGATGGCCCTTCCGGTGTCTAGCTTGAAGTCTTAAGCTGCAGCTTGATCCTAATGCCTCTTACTCAATAGCCACACTTCTCATGCCTGACCTTCCGGGGGTGGGCAGACTCAGAACTGGTGATACATGCAGCCCAGATCACACTGAGAGAGACCCGTCGTCAGTGTCTCTGCAGTCCTGAAGTGATTCCCACCTCAAATCAATGATGTTTACAAAGTTGGCAGGGGGACTGTGATTCATTTGTCTTTCTTCCATGTCTTTTCTAGAATAACCAACCATCTCTCTTCTAACAAATGCTTTGCCTCCCGCTGGCTCCTCAGGCCCTGGGAGGCTGGCAGGCTCTGGGCAGATGTCAATGTCTTGTTTCAGTTCTGCACCTGAACTGAGCCCTTGTGGGGGGTGTTTCACGTGGGGGACCTCACTCCTCTCCCAGCAGCTGCACTGTGACGTGAGGTGTCCGAAGGGTTGAGTTACTTACTCAGCAATGCACAGCCAGGAAGTGGCAGAGCCAGAGTCTGAGCCTGGGACTCTCTCTGAATGCTAACACCTGTTGAGTTCTGTTACTGCTCTAAATGCCCACATTCACTATGGTGAATGGTCATCTCCATTCACAGATGATGAAACTGAGGCTCAGAGAGGAAAACTAACTGACCCCCAGTCACCCAGCGGTAAATGGATTTGCTGGCATTCAAAGTCAGGAAGTCTGGTCTCCCAAACCTCCACTCTAGACGACTAAGCTTCCACTGCCTGGCAAGCCCACACTCTGTGTTTCCACATGCAGCCCAGTGTTGCCCATCTCACCTGCCTCCATCTGGCGCTAGAATTGCCTCTCAAGAACCTGTGCCTGACCTTGACCTCACCTGGAGTTCATCACCCTTGAGATTGCTTTACCACCATAAGCTTGTCACTCAACACAGCTCAGTGACTCACTGAAGTTACTTAGCTTAGACTCCAGGGCAGGACTTGAACATAGGTCTGTCTGGTTCTAAAGCAGATTAGTCCTCCTCTCCCTGAGCTCTGGTGTCCCTCAAAACAATCCTGCTGCTGCTAAGTCGCTTCAGTCGTGTCCGACTCTGTGCGACTCCATAGACGGCAGACCACCATGCTCCCCCGTCCCTGGGATTCTCCAGGCAAGAACACTGGAGTGGGTTGCCATTTCCTTCTCCGCAAAACAATCATAAAACCTACCAAAAAGGCAGAGAGGCCAGGCAAGATGCTGGGGTGGGGGCAGACAAGTGCCGCAGGCCGTCATGAGCCCAACAACTTGGGGGTGGGTTGAGAAGGGGCTGCATCCTGATGGATGGATGGACTCTGGGAGGCCAGAGGGAGGGGAGGTCCAACAGGTGCCCAGGCAGAGGTGAGAAGGTGAGAAGGAGGAGCCATGAAAAGACAGGTTGATGAGGGGGAAGGGGAGAGGGGTGATGAGGAGGAGCTGACCTAGGAAGGATGGTCCCAGACACATGGGGACTCTATCATCAAGCTGACCTTGGGCTTGAACTCAGCTCTGCCACTTCTCATGGATGCTGCATTTGCTTAACCTCTCTGGGCTGCAGTCTCCTGTCTGTGAAGTGAAAATCGTACCTCTTTGGGTTGTTATAAACCACTATTATGGTTTTTTTATTTTATATATATATATATATATATTTGACTCAGTGGTAAAGAAGCTGCCTGTCATTGCAGGAGACGCGGATTCGATCCCTGGGTAGGGAAGATCCCCTGGAGAAGGAAATGGCAACCCACTTCAGTGTTCTTGCCTGAGAAACCCTATGGACAGAGTAGGCTGGTGAACTATAGTCTTGGGGTCACAAAAAAGTTGGACATGATTTAGTGACTGAATAACAACAAAAAAATATATTTGTATGCTTTTACAATAAAATAATAGTGGTATTCAGTGCTTTAATTGTTATGATATCATATTATAAGCATAATTTTACATCTACCTTAACCCAAAATTAATTGTAATTAATTAACCATAATAAATGAATGAATGAGCTAACTGAAGAACCAGCTAACTGAAAGAAAGCTTTCTCCAAGGATGGTGGACACTCCAAACCCTGGGGAGGGGTTTAAGCACAGGCCAGGTCATCTTTTCATGGCTCCTCCATCCTCTGGGTCCTTCTCACCTCTACCTGGGTACCTGTCAATCCTTCCCTCCCTCTGACCTCTTGCAGTCTGTCCATCAGATGTGATGTCTCCTAAAGCCCTCTTCAGTTGTCAGGCTCACAGATGCCGGTGGGGAAGTGGCTGCTTCACAAAAGGTAACTAAGAATAATAATAACATGCAGCCTGGCAGTTATGCTACAAGTTAAGGAAGAACGTACAATTATGACATCCTGACTACTCCCTCCCACTCTTCCAAAAATTAATCTTGCCTTTAAGGAGCTCCATTTCCCCAGAGTAAGAGACACTTTATTAGAGAAGGTCCTTCCCCACATAGATAGAACGAACAGACCAATAAAACTCCCCTGGTTTCAGCATCACTTTGGAAATCAATGCGCTATGATTGTGAATCCAACCTCTGTTGGCAGCTGCCTAATTTTAGCTGGATCTTTGCAGGCTTCTCACTGGGCTCATCAGCCCCCACAGACCAGCAGAACTGTTCTCAGAGCTTCATTGATCTTTTGGCTAAAGTGTCCTAATGAATACAAATCTGGTGTTACTTAAAAAGCCATCTGTCATGGCGGCACACAAGAAATGCTACCAGGAGAACAATAACCATAATTTCATTTTAAGACCCAGCCTTCCTCCCCCTTTTCCTGCCAGAAAAAAAAATCAATATCTTTTACTGTTTCATTTTGTCACAGAGCACTAGGTGGAAAGCCATCATCGATAAGGTGTTAAAGATATTTCCGATCATGTGCGAACTCCTGTCTGAAGGGCCTTTGGCCTCCTTGAGTGAGTTAGCCCCTCTGTGCATGAGAGGAGTTAGCCAATACTTATTTGGTATTTCTGTCCTGGGGTACTCTGCCTGGGTAAGTGGCTAAGGAGGTGACAGGTGTGCAGGGCTCTCAAAAGGTCTGGGGTCCAGGAATATGCAAATAAGTATCAAGCATTTCTGGGTGGAATGGTCGGAATGGCAAAGCCCATCATTGTCCTGCAGCCCAGAGCCCAGGCAGTGGGAATTTCCAGGAGAGGGAGAAGGAAGGTCTTGCTGCTTGCAAGGGGAGAGTGGGCACATGTCTTCCTGGCAGGACTGGATCATCAGGTCTGGCCCTGTGAGTGTCCAGCTGCCTCATCCTTCTAAGTGAGACCTTTGAGACACAGGAGGAAAGGTCCCAGTGTCACCCAGCAAATTGATGGCAGTTAGAGGAATCATCTTACTGGCATTCCCTCTGGTCAGCTCCTTAGGGGGAGATGCACACTGGGCATCAAATACTGGGGATACAAATGTCCCTCCAGTCTATATCTTACAGGCCTCAAAGTCTGGACTTATGTTGAAAGGTACTTGTTGACTTAAAAAAATATATTACAACCTAAAAGTTGAGAGTTATATTTTATTTGTTGGGAATTTTTAGGACTTCAAGCTCCAGAGATAGCATCTCAGGTGACTCTGAGAGAACTGCTTCAAGGAGGGTGGGGAACAGCCAGGTTATATAGAAGTTTTGCAACAAAGGGCAGGTAGTATGAACATCAAAAGATTGTTGTTAATTAAAGAAAACCAAATATCCCAAGATAAGGAATTTAGCACTATTCTACGGATGGTAAGAGTCTGGGCTCACTGGAATCATTCCTTTGATATGCACCTCAGTCATCTGAGGCTCCAATACTTTGGTCATCTGATGCAAAGAGCCAGCTCATTGGAAAAGACCTGATGCTTAGAAAGATTGAAGGCAAAGGTAGAAGAGGTCAGCAGAGGATGAGGTGATTGGATGGCATCACTGACTCAATGGACATGGACTTGGGTGAACTCTGGGAGATGGTGATGGACAGGGAAGCCTGGTGTGCTGCAGTCCATGGGGCCTCAAAGAGTCAGACATGACTTAGTGACTGAACAACAACAGCGACAACTTCTGGGGCCAGTTTCCTGTGTTTTCACATCCTGAGTTTTCTTTTCTCGGAGCTCACCATAGGGAGTGGCCACAGTCTAGATGGCAGGTATTCTTCTTCCTGAGTTTCCTTAGGCTTATCAGCTACACTGTAGGGCTGCAACTGCTGATGATTGTGACGTCCTTGTTTACTGATATGGCAGGAAATATTCCATTTCTCATATGTCAGTATCATCGAGTCAGGTTTTTTCAAAACTGAATTGGAAATAGAATGCCCAAATTTACAACTGATGGCCATAGAGCTTCTCATGGGGTCCTGAGGCTTCCTACATCTCCTCTGTCCTCACCCTTACTCTGACCCTTCATGGTATCTCAAGGGAGACATGTCAAAAAACACCTCTGGCTTCCAAGATAAACTTTAGCCAGGTATCCAAGGGCCTTTGCTGCATGTGCGCTCTCACACCCCTGAGCTCATTTGTTGGCTCTCCCCTTTACTGTCCTCACCCCACGAGGTTGCCCACTTGATGCTCCAGCCCTGTGGAGCTTTTGACTACTCCCTTATGCACCTCTGAGTCTTTGCTCATGCTGCTCTTCCTATTCTAGACTGCCTCCACTCACCCTGGACCCACCCTCTGTCTTCCCACTTGGCCAGTACTCAGGGTCACATCTCACATGGGTCCAGGCAGTGAAGTGAATACATACCACTGGGGTAGGCAGAGTGTTGGGTAAAATTGCCTTCATTCTTTAAAAAAAAAAAAAAAATATATATATATATATATACATATATATATATAAAATATATTGGGTTGCATTGGGTCTTCTTTGCTTTGTGCAGTCTTTCTCTAGTTACAGTGAATGGGGGCTACTCTTTGTTGCAGGCTTCTCATTATGGAGGCTTCTTTTGCTGTGGAGCATGGGCTCTAGAGCCCGTGGGCTTCAGCAGTTGCAGCATGTGAGCTCTGGTAGTTGCGACTCATGGGGTCTAGAGTGAGGGCTCAGTAGTTGTGGCCCATGGGCTTAGTCGCTCAATGGCATGTGGGATCTTTCTGGCCGAGGGATCAAACCTATGTCTCCTGCATTGGTAGGCAGTTTCTTCTCCACCATGCCACTAGGGAAGTCCTTGAAATTGCCTTCATTCTTTAATTCACTATTTCTTTTTAAAAAATCTTATCTTGGTGAACACGTGTAACTGAAGTATCCTTTGTCTACACTGATTGCCAAGCTCTTCGGTGTCTTATTCAATTATTAAACTATGAAACTCCTTGTGGCTTTCCACACAAGCCTGACACATAGTAATTTGTCAATATGTATCTGTAGAATAAGTGAGGAAAGCAGCATAGGAGTTCGGGAGGGAGGAAACACCTGAGCAGAGGATCCAGGCAAGAGTAAGCCAGTTTAGATTAGGAAAAAAGACAAGGAACAGAGCAGATTTAAGACAGGAGGAGAGATCATGGGCACAGCAGAAAAGACTTATTAATAGACTTGTTGCTATTCAGTTGCTAAGTAGGGTCTGACTCTTTGTGATCCCATGGACTGCTGCCCTGACGTTCACCATCTTCCAGAATTTGCTTAAATTCATGTCCACTGAGTCAGTGATGCCATCCAATCATCTCATTCTCTGTTGCCCCTTCTCCTCCTGCCCTCAATCTTTCCCAGCATCAGGGTCTTTTCCAAAGAGTCAGCTCTTCACATCAGGCGGCCAAAGTACCGAAGCTTCAGCTTTAGCATCAGTTATTCCAATGACTCGGAGAAGGCAATGGCACCCCACTCCAGTACTTTTGCCTGGCAAATCCCATGGATGGAGGAGCCTGGTAGGCTGCAGTCCATGGGGTCGCTAAGAGTCGGACACAACTGAGCGATTTCACTTTCGCTTTTCACTTTCATGCATTGGAGAAGGAAATGGCAACCCACTCCAGTATTCTTGCCTGGAGAATCCCAGGGATGGGGGAGCGTGGTGGGCTGCCATCTGTGGGGTCGCACAGAGTCGGACATGACTGAAGCGACTTAGCAGGAGCATTCCAATGACTATTCAGGGTTGATTTCCTTTAGGATTGACTGGTAATTAATTAATAGATTAAGCATCTGAATCTCTGCATGCAGGTTCTGACTGCCACTTTCTGTGTGACTTTGGGCAAATTATTTAGCTTCTCCTGGCCTCTGTTTTCCATAAACTAGAGATCGTGTCTACCTTACAGGATTCTTTTGGAGTTGAAACAAACTATGCATTAGATCCTACAATAGGAAATGATTGATATTTGACTATTTTGACCTATAAATGCTACAGGAACCTAAGCCCAGGTGATGAAGATCCCAGGATGCCCAGCCCCGACTGGCCCCTCCACAGATGGGGTCCTTTGAATGTGTAAGTATTATGGCTGTTTTGCATCACAAGCGAACATGTCCACTGCCCCTTGCTGACCTGTTCTGAGCCTGGCATCCTCTCAGGTGGCATCAGAAAGCCTGTGGCTTGGGAGGTCCAGAGAATTCCCCTGATGTTGCCACAGGCTAGCATTGCAGATCAAGGCTTCTGGACTTTCATTTTCTGTATTTTTTCCAGACAATTGAAGCCTTGTAACTGACAATTTGCCTCACACCAGGTGAACCTGGGAACCAGATTTCTAGAAGGCAGGACTTGGCAAGGGTCGGGATGGACATGTGAATCTTTCCTGTGTCTGGAGCTCCCAGGGTGCCTTTGAGGAGGTTGGGATGGAGAGCAGGAGGAGGAGGAAGGGGGATGAGGTGGAGCTGTCAAGTGGTCTGTTTACTTCCATTCGCCACAGGTTACCTTTAAATGAGATAAAATCATCCTCTAATCCCCTTTATCTCTGTTCAGTATGTCTAGAAAAGTGCTACTTGACATTTTCGGTGAATGTAAATATGTAAGCGTAAAAGGTACATGATATTCAGCGGAAACTTAGGATGGAGAAATGTGAGAGTATTACGGTGTGTGCCTCCTTCACGTCTTGAAAATGGGACCAGGTGAGGTGAAGTGGGGGCTGATGCCCTGACTCCTGTGGGAAGTATGTCAGCCTCCCCCTACAGGTTCCTGTTTGTGGGGTGAGTATGGAGGGGTTGGCCCTGTGTCCTCCTCACACCTGCACCCCCTGATGGGGAATGAGGCTCATACCTCCCTCACCTCACCTCACCTCTCCTCATCTCACTTACCTCACCCTCCTCACCTCATGTCATCTCATCTCACCTCCTTCACCCCATCTCATCGCATCTCACTTACCTCACCTCCTTCACCCCACCTCACTTCATCTCACCTCATGTAACCTCATCTCATTTCATCTCATCTCACCTCATCTCACTTCCCTCACCTTCCTCACCTCACCTCACCTCCTTCACCCTACCTCACCTCACCTCATCTCATCTCACTTACCTCATCTTCCTCACCTTACCTTCCTCACCTTACTTCACCTCAACTCCTTCACTTCATCTCACCTCATGTCACCTCATCTCATTTCATCTCATCTCACTTCCCTCACCTCCCTCACCTCTCTCACTTTACCTCTCTCTCTCACCTCATCTCATCTTACAAGGCAACCTTGACTGCCTTTTCAGTCCCTGCTCCCTTTTGGTCTCCTTGTCATCCTAAGCTGGCCTACAAAACAGCTCCCTTCAGCCTGAATAACACACCTTCTCCCTACCCTTTACTCCCTGCAGGGTCTCAGTCTCTTACAAACAGAGAGGGGCATTGCAGGCCATGACGCTGAGCCATGGCTGCAGGTACTGGGCAAGGCGAGTGGTGCCTGCTGAGGACTGCTTGACTGGAGCAGGGATGAGGCTGCCTGACCAGCTTCCTCTCTCAAAAGATGTCCCCATTACCCTGAGGCCCAGGGCCCTGGACCTAGTGTCTGGGGGCCTGGAGAAGTATCTTCAGCCCAACCCAGAGAGAGGGGGGAAAATGCTAGGGGCTTGAACCCTCTGATTCAGCAAGCCATGTCCATGATG
>NW_011494640.1:392442-397430 GCF_000754665.1 Bison bison bison | reverse complement strand
GATGTCATTGCTTTGTATGAGGACTGTCCACAGGACACATGCTGTTCACTTTAAATGTGGTATCTGGTGGACCATGATCATCCCTGAAGGAGTATTTCCTGGAAGTGGATTTATGAAATCAAACACTCGAGAGGCACATGCCAGACTCTTCACCACGAATCTGAGTGACCATGGGCCAAAGATTCCATCTGTCTGATCATAGGAGTAAACACCGAGGATAATGGGAGCCAGGGTCTCATTGTTAGAGAAAAGAGTAACAACACGATCAAGGGTAAAACTACAATCAGCCCTTTTACAAAATCTCTTGTTTTTCCTCCTCTGAAAAATAGAGATGACCATAGGACTCAGCTCCTGGGGTGGCCGTGTCCATCCACACACACACACACACACACACACACACACCCTCAACCATTTATCTTTACCATTTTATTGTTATTACTATGGCTACCTGCAGTGTGAAAACACCCCTTGAATAGCAGAGTCAAGAGGCCCACTTCTGACCTTGACCTTCCTCTTATACCACTGGGAACCCACAGGAATTTTTTCCTTTTATCTTTTATCATCACTGAAGTCAACTCTGGGCTATGAATTTATGAATATTAATAGGACAGACATGCCATTCCTAATCTTGTTGACATTTTCAAATGGTTCAGTAAAACATTGTTCACAGATGCATAAAAAGATAAAATTCATGCCTGATTCGTGACAAATTATGAGTTCCTGGGTTCTATTGTTTCCTCTCATACTTATTTGTTCATTGAATAATAGTATAAGTATTACAAACTGCCATGGGCACTATACTAAGGGTTGGGGATAACTAACATTCATTCATTCATCCATTAAATGAAAATTATTAAATGCTACCACAATCAGGGAACAATTACTCTAGTGGGGTAGGGGTCATACTGGGAGACAGAAGGGTGAAGTTGGGTCTCACATCAGGGGGAGTGTGGAGTCGTGCAGCTAAGGCTGTGTTGGAAGATTGATTTCAGACTGGGAGATAATGAGGACCAGGGTTCTCACTTTTGGAGAAAGGAGTTAGGGATATGGGAAGGGGGAAAATCATCATTCCCATTGACAAAATTCTACAATGCAGAACCAGGGGTGGGACAGCGAAAACGCTTCAGATGGTTTTGTCACAGAGGTACCTGGATTAAAAGGAAGTGATAAGCTGTGGGAAGCATGGCCTTGGCCCACCCACCATCGTGGCCACTCTCCCCCTGGGCTACAGCTGTGCCCTGAGCAGTCCTGTGGTCAGTTCCTGGTTTCTCACCATGGGCCTTGCCAGTCCATAAAATTCTGCTCCTGCCTGGGAGGGTGCTGTGGGCTTACCTGGCCGCCTCATGTCCCTAGAGGAGCCCCTTGTGCCTCCACCCTGGTGTCCCGGGGCCCCTCCTCCTGCAGGTGCCTTGGGATCAGACTGGGAAGAGGTTCAGAGTGAAGGGCATGTATTAGGAAGCTAGAGTGGCAAGTTCTTCCAGGGAGGGGGGCGCACATCTGGGTGGTGCATCGCAGTGTCTCCATAGCTCCTGCCCCCACCGCTCTGAGGTCCCTCTCATGGAGAAGAAGTGCTACAGCCCTGCCCTCCACAGCTACACACCCAGGACTAGTTGGGGTGGAGGTTGGGGCAAGGCGGGGAGGGGGTGGCAGAAAGCCAGGGCTCAGGCCCCAAGCTGACCTCTCCTGAGCCATTTCACTCCTGTGCTCCCTGGGGTCAGCTGAGGCCTCTCTCTGGACTGCATCAGACCCCAATTCCCCCAGCCATCCTGCTTTCTTCCCACCTTCCCCCAACTGGATCCCAGGGGGCACTTCCTAATGCATGCCCTTCAAGCTGAGCTTCCTGGGTATCCTCTATCTAGCTCCCCCAAGAGCAACAGCTTACATTGCTATAATAGAACACCAAAACCCAAAAATGAAAACAAAACCAAAAAACATTGGCATGATACTGCTAACTAGACTACAGACCTTACTCTGATTTCATCAGTTTCTGTATGTACTCATGTGTGTGTGCATGCATAGTGTGTATGAAATGCTGTGCAGTTTTATCATATACACAGATCCACATAATTGCCACCATGGCCATTACAAAACTCTTATGCCACCATAAAGGAACTTTCTCATGCTGTTTATCCTTATGTTTTTAAATAAAACATTTCAAGTGCAGTTGAACCCTGAACCCCATTCTCTGTCTCCATTCACAGAGGGGACCATCATTTCTAAGGTTTCGTATGTGCATGTCTCCAAGAGAGAATCCCCGTGGACAGAGGAGCCCAGTAGGCTACAGTCCATAGGGTCACAAACAGTTGGATACGACTGAAGTGACTTGGCATGCCAAAAGAGCTAATAATTGGCAAATGCTTGCTGTGCATCCAAGCTCCATGCTAAGCTGTTTCCATGCAGCAATACGTTCCCTACTCACCATAACCCAGACATTGTTTTCCCCAGTGAGGATGCTGAGGAACAAGGAGATTGAGACGATTTACACAAGGGCCAGAAGTGCTGGTACCAGGACTTGACCCTGCTTTCCCAGCCACTATCCTGTACTGAGAAGGCAATGGCACCCCACTCCAGTACTCTTGCCTGGAAAATCCCATGGACGGAGGAGCCTGGTAGGCTGCAGTCCGTGAGGTCGCTGAGAGTCAGACACGACTGAGAGACTTCACTTTCACTTTTCAGTTCATGCACTGGAGAAGGAAATGGCAACCCACTCCAGTGTTCTTGCCTGGAGAACCCCAGGGACAGGGGAGCCTGGTGGGCTGCCGTCTATGGGGTCGCACAGCGTCGGACACGACTGAAGAGACTTAGCAGCAGCAGCAGCAGCATCCTATACTGACACTCACATGCCTTCTTGCCACAGATGTCTTCTACTCAAGATGGCTAGGAGATCCACACAGTTTGGTATCGGCAGACAGAATTAATTAATGTTAACCACTCTATAGTTTTCCCTTTTGTTTACACTACAATTTATGTAGCCATATTCCTAGTGGTGGATATTTAGAATGCTACATTGTCTCTACTACAAGCAATGGCACAGGAACCTCCTTTGCCCGTCTGCTTGTGTACACATACCTGAGCTTCTCTGGGGTTTATTCCTACATGTGGAACTGCTGAGTCTTGGAGTAGGAGTGTCTTCAACTTTGGAGGACATTGCCAAGTCTCACAATGTTTGTAGTAATTTATACTTCTACTTGCCATGCTTAAGAGTGTGGAAGGACGTATCCCTATTTTAATTTGCATTGCTCTGATTTCTAGTGAAACTGGGTTTATCTTTTGATTACTGGTCAAGTATTTTGGTTTGCTGTGTGTACATTTTTCTATTGGGTAGCTTGTCATGTACTTATCAGTAAGAAATTTTTACATATTCTGGATGATAATTCTTAATTGGTAATATGCATGGCAAATACCTTCTTCCACGCTGTCCTGCTTTTTTTTCCAACTTCGACTAAAGTGTCTTTTACTACAGACAAGCTTTTAATTTTATTTTTTTATTGTATTAGATTCTATCAACCTCTTCCATTATGGTTTGGGCTTCTGCATATTTTGTTTAAGAAATTGTTTCACCTTTACGGTCATAAGGATACTGTCTCAACTTTTTTCTAATTATTTTTAAGTTTTATCTTTTGTGGTTCTCACAGTGAAGTTTTACTTTGTACAGTTACCTTTCCTGTAAGACATACATATCTCCTCCTACACAGCGACTTTCCTGGCACCATTTCCCATGCCATCTGCCTTTCCTGTTGTTTGCAACACCTCTTCTACTGTATATGGAGTTTCTGCATACATCTTGGTCTATTTCTTGTCCCTCCATTGGCCTCTTCACTATCCACGACACCAACCCTGCATGGTCTGAAACACGAGAGCTTTATCATAAACCTTGGTGTTGAGGAGGGTGGGTTGTCCTTGTTCTTCAAAATTATTTCCCACATGAGGTTTTGAATCAGCCAGTCAGTTTTACCTGACGCTCTGTTAGGATTTTAATAATTGCAATTACATCAGATTCATAGATTCTCTTGGGGGATAATTGACATCTTAAGACTATTGGCCCTTTCCGTCTATAAGCATGTTATATCTCTCCCTTTATTCAGATTTTCTTTTATGTCCTTCAATTACGTTCTATAATTTTCTCCTTAAAGGTCTTGCACATAGTTTCATAGATTTATTTCTCAGTCCCTTCTATCGTTTATTGGAATACTGGGGTGAGGTATGACTCCTGATGGAGTTCAGTCATTTATGAACCTCAGGATCCTAGTTAAGTCCCTTAAATGGTGCAAGTCTCAGTTTCCTCATAAATAAATATACCTCGATCATAGAGTAGATGTGAAGAGTGAATGAAACGAAGAATGTCACGCCCTTAGAACATCATAAATATCTGATAAATGTTAGCACATCCTGGCATTGGCACACATTTGGAGTTATGTCTCCGAATATGTGTACTTGTACATCCTTGACTGTGCGGAGAATATGGTCCCCAGGCAGAAACAGTCAGATGTGACAGCTTCTGACCTATAAGTAATTGGCAGATAGCATTCTCCTCCCTCCAAAGCAAAGAGCAGTAAACAAAGCACTTTTAAAACACATGGTGGTGTGTATGTTTCAGTGCTATTCCCTCAGATCATCTCACCCTCTCTTTCTCCCACTGAGTCCAAAAGTCTGTTCTTTACATCTGTGTCTCTTTTGGTGCCCTGCAACATCACAGTATTGTAAAGTAATTATTCTCCAATTAAAATAAATAAATAAAATTTAAAAATAACAAAACAAAACACATGGTAAAACATTACTTTTATTGAATTCCCAGTTAAGTTACACTTAAAAATTATTCTAGTTGGGGATTCCCTGGCAGTCCAATGGTTAGGACTCAGTGCTTTCACTGCCATGGGCCTAAGTTTGATCTTTGGTCCCAGAACTAAGATCCCACAAGTGGAGTGATGTGGAATGTATGTGTGTGTGCGTGTGTGTGTGTGTGTGTGTGTGTGTGTGTATATATATAT
>NW_011494640.1:369022-392342 GCF_000754665.1 Bison bison bison | reverse complement strand
TTCAGTCACTCATTCATGTCCGACTCTTTGCGACCCCATGAATCGCAGCACTCCAGGCCTCCCTGTCCATCACCAACTCCCGGAGTTCACTCAGACTCACATCCATCGACTCAGTGATGTCATCCAGCCATCTCATCCTCTGTCGTCCCCTTTTCCTCCTGCCCCCAATCCTTCCCAGCATCAGAGTCTTTTCCAATGAGTCAACTTTTCGAATGAGGTGGCCAAAGTACTGGAGTTTCAGCTTCAGCATCATTCCCTCCAAAGAAATTCCAGGGCTGATCTCCTTCAGAATGGACTGGTTGGATCTCCTTGCAGTCCAAGGGACCAACTGAAAGAGAAAATTATTATAAAAATTTTTTTCTGTTTGAAATTTAGTGCAACTTATCACCATAGCTGTTTTTCTGGCCCTTTTCAGAGCAAAATGCTTAAACTGGATTCATTTCTTTTAAAGTTTTATTTTTATATTATAGTACACACTTTATTATAAACATTTCAAATATTAGGGGAAAAGTACAAAGAAACAGAAAGTTCCCTAAATTGTACCACTGAAATAGAACCGTTGCTAACATTTTTGTCAATATCTTTTTTTTTTTTATTTCTTGATACCAATAAATGGGCTTCTGGACCTGTGCTCACTTTTTGTTTTTTCTCTACAAGATATTGTTGTAGATGTCTTCCACTTTAATAGTTTGCAAAATTATATCATATTATATCATTGCATTATATTCCATTTTATAGATGTTCACTAATTTAACAAATCAATTCCCTTTTTATGACTATTTGATCTTCTGAAATAAACCACTCTCCAGTGAACCACCACCACACACCTCTTTTTCTGTGAGTTTATGTGACTGCTTCCATCAATAGAGTCCTTGGAAGTGAGATTATCAGGATAAAAGGCACACTTATTTTGAATTTTGACACTTTTTGCCAAACTGCCTTCCCAGCAAGGTTGAATCAATTAGCACTGCCGTCATAGGGCATGACGGTGTCCATTTTCCAATGAGCTAAGAGGGTTTGTCAATTTTCTTAATCTTTACCTATCTGGTGAGTGGAAAACAAATCTCTCTTTGCACATGCATTTCTTTGATCTGTAAAGAGATTAAACATCTTTTCATCTGTTTATTGGCTCTTTGAATCTTCTTTTGTGGATTGCCTCTCTGGGTAGTGAGCAGGTTCATTGTTTATAAGTTCTTCATGTCTTAACATTGTGTATAACATAGGGCAACAGCCCCTTGACTTAGGGCTTGGCAATGTGGCTTGCTTTGGTCAATGGGATATCAGCAGATGTCATCAGGCAAAGGTTTTCAATGTGTGTGGCTGAGCTTGCCATCTTGTGCTTCTGCTGACCACATGAAAATATGATGCCTTGTTTGGCCCACTGGTCACAGAGGAATGAGAGACCCAAGGAGTAAACTTGAGCTGAACCCATGATTTGCAGCCAAGCCTAGCTCGGCCTAACCAAGACAGGCAGAGCCATAGCTGCCAAGGCTCAGATATGGGTGAAAATAAGTAAATGATTATTGTTTGAAGCCACCAAGTTTGGTTGGTTTATCATGCAGTGTTGTTATGGGGAAGATGATCTACATACCCTGTCGTTATATTGTGGTGTGATCTTACGTTCTTCTCTGGGTCTCAGTTTCTTTAAAGGTGGCATGAAAGAGTTGACCACTGAGTGATTTCAAGAGTCTCTTCTAATACTAAGAATCTGGGTTCCAAATTCCAAAACAGGGTTTGCTGGTGAGAAGGGAGGGAGGTGTTCTATAAAGAAAGTCCAAAATAAATGTGCAAAGAAAGCTACGCAGGTAAGGCAATAGGAAGGGGCTGGTTTATCCCACTGAAGCAGGTGGTCTGAGACATGCAGGTGGGGTTGCATGGGGGTGGCATGGCTGGGGAGGGTTGATGCATGAATTCTGGAGCCTGAGCTGCCCAGGGAGCTGTACTCATTTATCCGCCACTGCTTCTGAACATCTTGAAAATTGGTTTCTGAGCCCACCATGCTGCCGAAATTGTCTTCTCAGTTCTGACTCTCATCTCCAAACCCTCTTAACCCTGCAACCTCCTATAACTTGATGCCTCCTTCAGACTCTCTTCCCTGCTCCTGCACCCCCACCCCCATCCATCTAGCCCTTGCCTCTACATCTTTCCCTGAATCTACTCTGAAGACGACCCTCAAGGTTCTTTCCTCAGCTCCTTCTCTTCAGCCTAGTGATGAGTGGGATACAGATCCCAAGCGAGAAAGCCGGGTACCAGGCAAAAGAGGTACAAGGAATCAGAAGCATCTTAATACTACCAAAGAGCAAGTGAGAGCTCGGGACAGACACTAAGGAACCCAGCACTGGCCTCAAAGAACTATTATGTGTTGCAATTCCACATCCATTCATAGCTCCGGAGCAATCATTCCTACATCATAAATTCTGTGCTTGTGGCTACAATAGATGGTCTGAGCAGGGTGGTCAAACCCCACAGGCCATTTTAAAGCAGAGGCAGGCAGCCTGCATCTCTTCTCTGCTCAGCACAGTGAAAAAAGTGAAAGTGTTAGTCACTCAGTTGTGTCTGATTCTTTGCGACCCCATGGACTATAACCCACCAGACTCCTCTGTCCGTGGGATTCTTCAGGCAAGATTACTGGAGTGGGTGGCCATTCCATTCTCCAGGGTGTCTTCCCAACCCAGGTCTCCAGCATTGGAGGCAGATTCTTTACCATCTGAGCCACTAGGCTCAGCACAGGGTGGTCTTCAAATGCTCTTTCTTCAGTAGACCTGTCCCCCCTTTTCCTCTGGTACATGTCCCCTCTCACTGCTGGCCTCTCCACTGTCCTGTGCTCCTGAATTCTTAACTCATCCTGAATGCCCAGCTGCTGTTTGATGGATGCTCCACTTTTCATCTCGCAAAGAGCCTGTGCCTTGGATTGTGATTTTGCATGATGAGTTGTTCTTGCTGTTCTCCCAAGCCCCGCTTGCCAGGGTATGCAAACCATCCCTAGACAAAGTCTTTACACACCTGTGCTCTTCCCGCAGGTGGCAGTCATGTCTTCCTTCCCAGCCCCAGGAAGACCAGAGCCCTCATAATATACGAATGACAAGACACCCAGGATTTATCATCATTGTTGCCTCCTCGACAGATGTGATAGATGACTTCCAGTTAATGGGAGGCAGCACATTCAAGAAGGAGGACAAATTGGGAAGTAGACACACCTGGCTCTTGAATTCTGCCTCCATCATATGCTGGTCACGAACAACTTACTCCCAACCTGTTGATGACACACACGTACAACAGGGTGCAGTGTGTAACACTTGACTCGATAAATCATAGTCCACTCTCCAGAGGAACTTTTTTTTTTTTTTTATTCATTTATCCTCATTGGAAAAGACTCTGATGCTGGGAGGGATTGGGGGCAGGAGGAAAAGGGGACGACAGAGGATGAGATGGCTGGATGGCATCACTGACTCGATGGACATGAGTCTGAGTGAACTCCAGGAGTTGGTGATGGACAGGGAGGCCTGGCATGCTGCGATTCATGGAGTCGCAAAGAGTCGCACACGACTGAGCGACTGAACTGAACTGATCTGATCCTTTTTCTATTATTTTCATCAAATTATCTTCTTCTCTTGACTGTAGCTGGCACAAAGGTAACTGGGACTCTGTACTCCTAGCCCAGGTCCTGCCACAAAGCAAGTGCCCGGGAAATGCAGCCTGATTGTAGTAGAACATAAAGGAGTTCTTTGCAAACTGCGTGTTCTATTTGTCAGCAACATTACGTATACACCAGATCTCCTTGCTCTGTCTCCCTTGTCCCTCGACCTCACTGCATTCATTATGATGACTTTGTTCTCTTCCACTTTGACTTGAGTGATTTCCTGAAGCTGATTCTCCATTTCCCTGATAGAATCTCCAGTTATGATGGATCACCCTTGTGGCTGGTTTTTATGTGACATTCATCTCTGTAATGTTTTCATTTGTTTCATTTCTCTCCTAAGAGGTAGATCAGCTCATTTTTCTTCTCTCATTTTATAACTTCCACAGATGATTCTTCTTTGAATCTTATTCTTTTCTTTGCGTTTTAGTTTTGTTTTGTACTTAGTCTTCCTGCCCGTGGATCTTGGGTAATTCCTCATAGGAGACAAGTTCTTCCATCTTTTGCTCAAGCGCTCATTTCCTCTTGTTAGCAGGAGGCACTTTCTGTGCGTGGGTCTTGAGATCCTTCTTCTTGGTCATGCCTCATCTCAGTGGGGTGGCCATTTGGTGGGGGACTGAGTGGTCCTTAAGTTCTATTTGGGTTCACCATCTCAAACACTTTCAGAGTAAATACAATATTTTCTTTGCCCTGGGGCAGTGATCGTCCTCGGTTTTCAGGGTCAGCAGGTTGGTGTGCTCTTGGCAAAGCCCATTAAGTGTCTATGAGCTGTGGCCCACGTATCCCCCCACTCCCTCCTTCACACCTCTTTCCCTTGAGCTGTCATAGCCTGGGGGCCAGAGGTGGAGAATATCGACATTTTGCCAGCTTGGTGTCTCCTCAGGTCACTATCCCTGAGTTAGAGAACTCAGTCCCTTGTCACCTGCCCATCAACTCACCTGTCTTCTCTCCATCATCGGTCATTTTCAAAACTTTCAAGGACTGTGGACTTTAGATTTCATCTTTTCTGCCCAGTGAACAACAACTCCATCCTGAGAGTAGCTTGGGCCCAAAGCCTCATGGTCTTCCCTCTCTACGCATAACCCACACTCAGTCCACCAGCAAACCCTGATGGCTCCTCTCCTATCAATAATGGGTCCAGAGTCTGATCCCCTTCACCACCTGCATTGTATCAACACCATTCCTCACCTACATCAGTGCAACAGCCTCCCACCTGGTCTCCTTGCCACCCCCTCCTTCTTGTGCTTTTTTCCACCCAAAGGGCAGAGTGGGCCTGTGCAACCATGAGATCTGGGCTCTGCTGCACCTCCCCACTGTACTCAGCACAGAACCTAAAGATGTCCAGTGGCCCATAAGGTTCTCTTGGTCTGCACCCCCACTCATCTCTGAAATCATCCTCCTGCTGTGTACCTGTTCTCTCTGTGGTTGCCCTGGTTGTATCTTTTGCTTAGAACATTCTTCACCAGAATCTGCCTGGCCAGCCTCCTCACCTCCTTGGAGAATTTCATCTAATGCCACTGTATCAGTTTGCTAGGGCTGCATAATAGTGCTGCCAACTGGGCGGCTTAAATCACAGAACTTTACTGTCTCATATATCTGAAGGCTATTCCGTGCTAAGTCACTTCAGTCATGTCCAACTCTTTGTGACCCTATGGACCATAGCTCCTCTATGGACAGGCTCCTCTGTCCATGGGATTCTCCAGGCAAGAATACTGGATTTCTTCTCTTTGAATTTGTATTAAATTTTGTATTGAATACTGGAATTCAAGAACACTTGTTGCTGTGCTGTCCTCCAGGGGATCTTCCCAATTCGGGGATGGGATTCAGGTCTCTTATGTCTCCTGAATTGGTTCAGTTAGTTCAGTTGCTCAGTCATGTCTGACTCTTTGTGACTCCATGGACTGCAGCATGCCAGGCTTCCCTGTCCATCACCAACTCCCAGAGCTTGCTCAAACTCATGGACATCGAGTTGGTAATGCCATCCAACCATCTCATCCTCTGTCATCCCCTTCTCCTCCTACCTTCAATCTTTCCCAGGATCAGGGTGGCCAAAGTGGAGGGAGTCAGTTCTTTACATCAGGTGGCCAAAGTATTGGAACTTCAGCTTTGGCATCAGTCCTTCCAATGAATATTCAGGACTGATTTCCTTTAGGATTGACTGGTTTGATCTCCTTCTATCCAAGGGACTCTCAAGAGTCTTCTCCAACACCACAGGTTAAAAATATCAATTCTTTGGTGCTCAGCTTTCTTTATGGTCCAACTCTTATATCCATCCTTGACTACTGGAAAAACCATACTTTTGATAATATGGACCTTCGTTGGCAAAATAATGTCTCTGCATTGGTAGGCAGGTTCTTTACCACTAGCACCACCTGGCAGAGTTGGCTCCTTCTGAGGGCTGTGAGGGAGGATCTGTTTGATGCCTCTTTCCTCTAGAGGTTTTCTGGCAATATCTGATGCTCTTCTACTTATAGAAGCATCCCCTCACCTCTGCCTTCAACTTTATGTGTGTGTCTTCTCCCTGTGAGTGTCTGTCTCACAATATCTCCTTTGGAGAAGGACACCAGTCATAAGACCCACTCTAGTGACCTCACTTTAACTTAATTACCTGGACTGCAAGGAGATCAAACCAGTCAAACCTAAAGGAAATCAGTCCTGAATATTCACTGGAAGGACTAATACTAAAGCTGGAAACTTCAGTACTTTGGCCACCTGATGGGAAGAACTGCCTTGTTGAAAAAGACCCTGATGCTGAGAAAGATTGAAGGCAGGGGGAGGAGGGGACAGCAGAGAATGATTGGTTTGATGACATCACTGACTCAGTGGACACGAATTTGAGCAAGCTTAGGACGTTGGTGATGAACAGGAAGTCCTGGTTTGCTGCAGTCCATGAGGTCACAAATAATCAGACACGACTGAGTCACTGAACTGAATAACCTCTGTAAGGACTGTATCTTTTAAAAAGGCCACTTTCTGAGATACTGAAAGTTGGAACTTCAATGTAAATTTGAATTTGGAAGGGAACATAATTTAACTTATTACAGTCACCTTCTCAGCGAGGCCTTGCATTTTCCCCCAATTTAAAATTGCAGAACATCCCCTGGATCCTCAACCACCCAACCCTTAGTTCCCCTTGTATAGTAGATGATGAGGTTTTTTTTTCCTCCAGTATTTCATTCTTTTTTTTTCTTCATTGTCTTCAGTGAGTTTCCATCTTAATTGAAACTAAAACAAACATTGCCCCTGACACTCAGGGCCATGTCCCCCACCCAGAGCCCCTCTCACCTCTAGTCCTGGACCAGCTTCATCCCCACGCCCACTCCAGCCTGCATAAGCGTCCCTGGCTGAGTGGCCCAGGAAGTGAAGAACAGTGGTTTCAAAACTGACTGACCACCCATGGCCCATGATGACCCTTAACTTCATCCTCAATGCAATGGCACCCACCCTCCACTCAGGCAATTGACTGAGCTCTTTGTCTTCTTTAACACAACAGATTGGCATAATGAAAATGTTTTCATTTCCTGGCTTGGGATCAAGAGGTGGAGGCTGTCCAGTGCCAACAAATCCATTTCCCAATCCTCTGGCCTCTGTCAGTCTGCAGCTGGCAGGGCGATGACACAGCTGGGTATCACCACTGAGAGCCCTGGTCCCTGTGCCCTGGCCACATCTTCCCTCCTTTGTGGGCAGAGTGAGGTCTCTCCTGCACCTCCACTGTGTTCTGGCTCCCCCACCCCACCACCAGTCCCCACTGAGCTCATTAGGAGCTTGACCTGGGCTCATCTGCTCAGCATCTCATCACATGTCGTGGGTCGGAATGATGTTGGTTCCTCCACGTGTACTCACTTTGGTGGTGCGGGGAGGTGAGGCTCCAGGTCTGTGTGGGGGCAATGGTCTGGGGAAGGGGAACTGCCCCCAGAGAACATGGTGGAAAGAGAGAGATCAGGCAACAGGTCTGATCTGGACCATTCTGAGGCTTCCCTTCTCCTTCTCCAGGTCTGCTGCTGCTGCTAAGTCACTTCAGTTGTGTCCGACTCTGTGCGACCCCAGAGACGGCTGCCCACCAGGCTCCCCTGTCCCTGGGATTCTTCAGGCAAGAACACTGGAGTGGCTTGCCATTTCCTTCTCCAATGCATGAAAGTGAAAAGTGAAAGTGAAGTTGCTCAGTTGTGTTTGACTCTTAGCGACCCCATGGGCTGCAGCCTATCAGGCTCCTCCGTCCATGGGATTTTCCAGGCAAGAGTACTGGAGTGGGGTGCCATTGCCTTCTCCGTCTCCAGGTCAGTGCATCTCAAATAATCTCAGAATCTTTCCATCCCCACCACCACTTGCCTGGAGCCTGCACTAAACCCCTAAACTGACTCTCTGCTTGCCCTCTGGCCCCCAAAGTCTGGTGTTCTCTGCTAAACATCGCCCCCTGCTTCAACCATCTTCCTCTTCCATGAGAATTCTCCAGACAAGGGCAGATTTACCAGAGGTGAAAAAGCTTAAGCTTCAGGGACCCTCACTCCCCAGACCCCACATAAGACCCCGGTTGGGCCCCAAGCAATGTGGTTAATGAGCATTGTCAATTCCAAGATTAATTCCAAGGTTAAGTAGGATTAGTAACTGCAAGGAAAACTTGCTATGTCCTGAAGCCCTTACTGCTCAGATATATGAGGAACTTCAGAGAAGGCTTCCCGAATTTGACAACAGTCTGAAGATGATCTGTAATGAATTGTGAAGGTGAAAAAATCTTCAACTCTATCCATGGAGAAAACCATGATAATCAGACTCTGTGGGAGGAAAGCCTGATTGAACTTCCAATTCTCTCCATGGAAGATAACATGACAAAATCATTGTCTCTGGAAGATGTGAATAGAGAGAATGCAGCCCAGACAATTCAGGGGAGAAAGAAAGTCATGAAGGAGTGTCAGGATGTTAAGTAATAGAGTGAGATTTTCCTCAATTCTGTGATTTTTTTTTGGTGATTGCTTGCTTTGTGAAATCTACAATTTATTGTGATTTCTTTTCTCATTCTAAATAAATATTCGATCTCATAACTAATTTTGATTCTGAATTCTATGTCCTTTTCTTAAAAAGAACTCTCCCAAATGGTATAATTTTCAGGCCCATGGCAACTACACCTACTACTTTCCTAACCTTTCTATTGCACTTGGGATAAAACCTCACCTCCTCTGCCAATGGTCTGCAAGGCCTCCCTTCTCCATCCTGCCCATTCTGACCTCTTCAGCCCTTTCCCCAACCCTCAGCACTTTACAGACTTGAGAATGGAACAGACCTGCATTCAAAATGTGCAGCTTCAAACTGCCAAAAAAGTGAAAGTGAAATAGCTCAGTCGTGTCCGACTCTTCGGGACCCCGTGGACTGTAGCCTACCAGGCTCTTCCCTCCATGGGATTCTCCAAGCAAGAATACTGGAGTGGGTTGCCACTTCCTTCTCCAGGGGATCTTCCTGACCCAGGGATCAAACCCTGGTCTCCCGTATTGCAGGCAGACGCTTTAACCTCTGAGCCACCAGGGAAGCCCATACTGCCAAACAACTTGCAAATATGTGGGGAATGCATGCTTATTATTGTATGTCACTCAGGCTTTTGGGTTGTTACATGGCAATAGCAGACTGATGCAGTGTGATTGAAATGTTTCAGATGTGCTCAGATCAATCAAGAGGATGCCTTTGCTATTCAGGAAGGTATAACTGGATCACAAAGATAAGAAAGCTGAAATCTAAAATATTTTCAAACTGACCACCGATTCTTAAGGATATCAGAGGTTAAAGAAAAAAGTCCTGATCTTTCCCTGGTAATCTCAGTTCATTTTCAGACCCATTAGTGTCTAAGACTTAGAGTCACAAAAGGTCAGAATCTCTGTCCTTCACCTTATCCAGTCTTAGGAACAACAAAATGTCAACCCTTATATTAAGAATATTTTTTTTCCCACATAAAAATTATACTTGTTTGTAAGAGAAGATGCAGACAGGCAAAAAGAGGAAAGCCATCCATAATAATCACCACCAAAAATAAACTCTGCCAAATATTGGTTGTATACACATATGTGTTTATAGATATTTATGTTTTTCTCATAAAGCAGGAGAGTGTGCTGTGCATTCTGTTCCATAACCTGTTTATATTCACTGTGTCATTTAAAGTCTTCCCACACCATTTTACATCTTCTGCACAATTGTTTTGAATTGTGAAATCATTGCTGAGATGACCCTCATGACCTTCCCTCTTCTAGGCTTCTTATTGTACTTGAACACCCCTGGGGAGGAGTGTACCCTTTGAACCAGCATCATCCAAGGTACTGTAGCTTGAGCATATCAGATCTTCCCAGCAGAGAAGCAGGACCTGGAGAGAAAAGGGACAAGCAGGTATGAGGGTGTCAAAGATCTCGCTCAAATGACCCCCTGTGACCAGTCCTCTTACTGCAGACTTATTGGCAGATAAGGAAACTGATTTCAAGGGGGCCCTGAGGCCAACTCTGCATCTGGACCAAGTTCACAGCCGAGATCCCTGGAGCTGTGACTCTCTGCCTCCCACTTATGATTCCTGCAGGCAGCAGAGACAGAGTGCTGACCACCTGTAGCCTCCCTCACCTGCTCAGGTGGACCTTGTATCCTTGTTCCCCTGGTCAGTCCAGCAACTCTGCCATGCTTTAGTGATGTACAGAAAGAAGAGCCTGGGGCCCTATGTGCACCCAGGAGCCTGGGAAGGGCTTCGCTGCTAACCAGCCAGGACTGCTGGGACATCGTTTCACCTCTTCAGGTGTGGCAGAGGCCGTCCAGCTGTTCACCAAATAGGTTTCTTCCTCCTGGACATGTTACAAGACTGCATCTCCTAGCCTTCTCTGCAGGTGGGTGCGACCCTGTGACTGCCTTCCAGACCACAGAAAGTGAGCAGGAATGACATATGTCACTTCCACCCCTGGCCTTCGAGAAGCTCCCACAGAGGACCACCTGCCTGCATTTCTGCTCATGAAGGGGAAGGTTTCTCCTACATAGCAGCTGCTTCATCAAAGTGCGCAAACCAAGAAGGCAGAGCATAGGCTAGTGAGGATGCCTCCACCAAGGAGCTATTATTCCAGACCTGTCTCCTGCACTCAAGGACACCTGTTTGGGGTTTACATACGACTTCTGTTGCATTGGGGCCATTATACATCCTGGGGTTGGCTTCTTAGGGCAGTGTGCATCATTGCGGGTGATACTCAGAATTCACCGAGCATCTATTTTGTGCAGGACTTTTTTCTCCACACATCACATGCTTACCCTTTCAACAGGACTGTGACCTTGGGGTTATTATCTCCATTTTTCCAGAGCAACGAATGAGCTGGGAATCACACTCTGTTCTCCTGGACCCTCATTCCACAATACACAGCTTAAGGGTCTGGAGGACCAAACACCCCAGGGATCCTGCAGGCCCCCTGATTCCTGCCAGATGAGCAGAGAAGTGAAGAGTGTATGGGCTGGCGTCTGACGGGCCAGGGTCCAGCCCTCCTCAGTGGAGGCATCAGTTAAGAGCTTGGCTTACCATCACCTCAGTTTCCTCATCTGTCCAATGGGGCTGCAGGGAGAGGATCCACCACGTGGGGCTGTTTGGGGGTGAACTGAGATCCTGAACGTAAGGCACTTGGCAATGAGTAGGGCTCTCACAATAAGGCCCTGACTGCATTCTTACCTGAAGCAGCACCACCCCACCCTCTCCTGGTACCTCCAGTCTCTCTCCACCTGGACCCTCTTGCCTCTTCTGACTCATCTTTAGGTAAAGGCTTTTCCTTACCTCTGCTAGAATGCTCAGAAGCTCTGCTTTGCCAGGGGTCTCCCCACCAGCCCTGGTCTCTGTGACTTTCCCCTGACCCATCCCCTCCAGGATCCTGGGTCCCAGTCAGAACACTGTTCTGCAAATGTGCAGAAAATTCTGGGCACGAACACCTCCTGCCCCTTACTGGTTGGGGTGAGGATGGGACACCAAAAACAGATGCAGCCAACAATTAAGTCTGAACTGGAACAAATGCCTTCACCACTCAGAATCATTCTCGGGAAGCCGAGGTACCTCTCCATTATTTATTAGGCAGACTTTCTCCATCAAAGGGCCTGAAGTTCTGGAAAACTTCTCCCTCTGTTGCCTGCTGAGACAGTCACAGGGTCTGACCAATTTAGTGAGCCTGGGAGAGAATTAGAGTCTGCTGTTTCCTAGGGAAGCCAGGCTGGGTTGATCTAAAATAGAAGGGGAGTGAGGCTGACCTGGTTCAGGGCTGGGATATTTGGAGCTGGTCTTCCCTAGCTGCTCCTGAGGGTGCTGGGGGAAGCTCTGGGTGCTGCTGGCACTTCTGGGTGGCAGAGCTGAGTGGAGAGGCTGTTAGGAGGAGGGTGGGAGCCCCTGCCATTGGCTGTCCATCTGTGGGAGGTCCCCACGTGAGGGAGCCTTGGTTACTGAGGTTCGGGTCTCCCTCACCAGCCCTGGTCTCTGTGACTTTCCCCTGACTCATCCCTTCCAGGACCCTGGGTCCCAGTCAGAACACAGTTCTGCAACTGTGCAGAAAATTCTGGGCACAAACACCTCCTGCCCCTTGCTGGTTGGGGTGAGGATGGGAGATCCAAAACGGATGCAGCCAACGATTTAGTCTGAATTTTCAGTCAACTACAGCCCAAGCTGGCTTTGTTGCCTCTAGTGTTTTAGAGATGGAAAGTGAAAGTGAAGTCGCTCGGTCATGTCCGCCTCTTTGCGACCCCATGGACTGTAGCTGACCAGGCTTCTCTGTCGTGGGATTTTCCAGGCAAGAGCACTGGAGTGGGTTGCCATTTCCTTCTCCAGGGGATCTTCCCAACCCAGGGATTGAACCTGGTCTCCCGCATTGTAGGCAGATGCTTTAGAGCTGGAAGAGGCCTTAGAAGTTGCAGGACCTTACATCTTTGAAGACTGTGACTTGCTTTCTGTTTAAATGGTGGATCTCCTAGCCTTTAGGTCTTCTCTTGTGGCTCAGTGGTAAAGAATCCACCTACCACGCAGGGGATGCAGGTTCTATCCCTGGGTTGGGAAGATCCCCTGGAGCAGAAAATGGCAACCCACTCCAACATTCTTGTCTATGAAATCCTAAGGACAGACTAGCCTAGTGGGCTATAGTCCATGGGGTTGCAAAAGAGTTGGACATGACTTGGCAAATAACAACAACTCTTTGCCTTTGAACAATCCTATCCCCTTCTCTCTGCTCTCTCCATTGGAACCCTCCACCAGCACACTGGAGGTTGGTTGTTGTGACATGATGTGCTTGCCTGGGTCCCAGTCTCTCGTCTGTCTCATTTGGAAAGCCCTCACTTTCCCTGTCTGGTGAAGTGCTCAGCAGTGAAGAGCTGGCTGTCACCTGGCTGAAGTCTCCTCAAGTTCCATCAGGTGGGGTTCCCTGCTCCATCATCTATGCTCCCATAGAGGCTAAGTTACCCCTGGAAGCCTTGACCCAGGATCATCTGGAGGGTCACCTGCTCTGATATGTATTCTTCTTCATCCCTCAGGTCCCAGCTCAAAGATCCCCTTCTCAGAGAAGTCTTCCTTGTCCCCACATGACACTGCCCATCCCCAGCCTAGAATAAGATGCTAGAACGTCACCCTGGTCACTTTCCTCCAGCACCTCTCCCACCCGGGATGCTCTTGTGGCTGGTGGTTTACCTGCTCCTTCCTGCACAACCCCCTCCAGACATCGGCTCCTGGGGTCAGGGACTCCACCTGTTTACTGCTGCACCTCCACCCCTGTGCGGGCAGGCACACAGAAGGGCCTCAACAAGCCTGGTGGCAGGAGAGGTCCTGATGCTGGGCCTTTATCTGCATCCCAGGTTCTCTCCTTGAGGACTGACTGTGTCCTGAAGTATCCGCAGCTCCTCCCCTCCGGTTCTCTCGTGCAGAACGAGGGGCTCAAGACCCAGGGGCTGGCTTCACCAGCCTCTCCATGTCATGTTTCATGGCTCCTCTCTGGGCTCCTAATAACGGCCACACTTTGAGGGTTTGGAGAAGCAGTGTTAAGGCCAGTCAAGCGGATAAATCACATCTTTTCAAGTGGGCCAAACATGGATTTACACAATAGCCTGTGACAAACGCACTTTCAGGGGACGATCTGGCAGGAAACATCCCTTTTTCCAAAGGGCGCCTCAGCCCTGGGAAAAATAATGAGGCTTTTTTTAGGATTCTAATTATTCCTGGTGCTGACAGGCTGCAGAGCCGTAGCTGCCGCCGCCACTGCCACCCAACCATCATGTAGGTCCTAGCATGTCTATTTCTGGGTCTCCAGGTGAGTGCCCTGCTCCCACGGATGCCTAGGGGTCCAGGATCCATCCCCATGGTTTCTGCTCCCTCCGTCCTGCCGACAGGCACATAACCTCAGCAGGAAGAGGGCCTCCCTGTGAGCCCAGGACCCAGACACACAGTGGGTCCTTACTCAGTGGGGAGGGGAGTCTCTTCTCCAGTCTGCAGCTGTAGGGGCTCAGCAGGGAGGTTTCAGGGTTTCAGGTTTAAGCCCTGACAGGCTCCTGGGTCCAAGGAGTGCAGGGGTTAGTGTTCAGGCTGTGAGGCTCTTGCTTGGTAAAGAAGTAAGGGGCCCCCACATGGTGCAAGCTGTAAAGGGCCTTGGTGACCTCCACCCAAGGCCTTGACCTTTCAGATGGGGAATGAGGGGGGTGTAGGTGTGTTGGAGGCAGAATGGCATGATGGCTGCGTTCTAGGAGAATCCTCAGTGCCAAACTCTCAGTGGGGCAGTGGGGGGCGGTGGGAAGAGTTCAGCCACGTGGAGCCCCTGCTGAGGACACACTGCACCTGGGTCACCTCCCTCAGGGTTCACAGCAGGCCTGTGATGCAGGTGTTAGCCCATTTCCCAGGTAAGGTAAGTAAGGTGCATGCAGATTAAGCAAGTTGCCCAGCGCCCCAAAGCCGATCCCTCCAAACAAAAAAACTGACCCATTGTATAAAGACATTCTGAACTTCCAGGCTTTCACCCAGGAAGCACTCCCAACTCCACCCGCCTGTCTCCAGGGCTAGAGGGAGGGGCGCACAGGTCAGGACCAGGGACTTCAGCTGGCCTGCTCGGTAGGAAGTGGGTATCACTGCCCTGCCCTGAGACCTCCCCAGACCACAGGGGTGTGTCGGCGCCCAAGCAACTGGATGGGGAGAAAGGTGAGAGTTATGGATGGTGTTTTAGCACCTTGTAGGGATGCAGGGTGCTCAGAATGGCAGGACTTCATTGGTTTTCCGATGTCCCAGCTCAAGGCAGCTCTTGTCCAAGATTTGGAGTGGCTCCTGGCTCCCACGCATGCCTCCTCTCCATTCCTCTCATTGGATTCAAAGAAAACCCAAGCTCTTCTATTGGACTATTGGTTAATTTCTTAGCAGGCAACAGATATGAGAGTAGGTAACTGAAGGGTTTAGTGGAGGGACGAGCAACAAAGCATGGGCAGAGTATAGGAAACCAACAGGGGGTGGTGATGCATTGGGGGTGAATGACAGCTGTGTCCATCCCTGTGCTGAAGGGGCCAAAGGAGGGGGTGTTAACCAGACCCCAGAGAGAGCTTAGAGCCAAAGGGGTGACCTGGTAGAACTGGGCCACGGGAGAGAGATGCAGCTGCTGCCAACCCCGGCTCAGCCCAAGGGGCTGAGGAATGAACACCTGACCTCCCTCCTCCTGTCCCTGGCCTCCTTGGCTGCCTCAGGACCCAACAGAAAACAGGTGTCAGTGTCACCCCTGCAGGCGAGTCTCCCAGGCGCAGAGCAGTGGAGACTGGCAAGGTGTGTCTAGGAGCACACAGGGATGGCAGCACATCAAATCCTTCCCTGATGCTTCTGAACTGTGGTGCTGGAGAAGACTCTTTTGAGAGTCCCTTGGACTGCAAGGAGATCCAACCAGTCCACCCTAACAGGAATCAGCCCTGAATATTCATTGGAAGGACTGATGCTGAAGTTGAAACTCCAATACTTTGGCCACTGGATGCGAAGAACTGACTCATTGGAAAAGACCCTGATGGGATTGAAGGCAGAGGATGAGATGGTTGGATAGCATCACCAACTCAATGGACATGCGTTTGAGTGAACTCCGGGAGTTGGTGATGGACAGGGAGGTCTGGCGTGCTGTGGTCCATGGGGTCACAAAGAGTCAGACATGACTGAGTGACTGAACTGAACTGAATTCTGTGGGCAGGGGTCTCTTAGCTACATTTTACAAATGAGGAGAGTGTGGCTTTGGGAAACTAGAGCTCACCATGGTGCAGTGGGGCTGAGCTGGCCTGGTCTGCTCCAGAGCCATCATGCTTCCACATGGTTCCCATAAAACCACAGACATTTCTGACCATCAGCAACAGTGAGTGGCCCAATAACATCGCTGACTTAAAGAGCCACCGCTGCCCAAATGGTGAATGGCTTGTGTGTTTTCAATGGAAAAAGAACTGGCAGGAGCCAGGGGCTCTGAGTGCATGGGTCACACAGGACTGGAAGTTGAGCCTCCTTCTGCTTCTCTGGCAGTTGAGTACAGGGAGTGGGTCTGGAGGACAGACCCCGGGTTCCTCAAGCCTGGCAGGCAGGTGGAGGCCACTGCAACTCCCGAGAGAGGGACCTCTGGGAAACACAGTGGCGGGCCCACCTCACAGAGCCCCGTGGTGCTGGATGCTCGGTGCCCCCGTTCCAGGGTATGGCCGAGCAGCTGCCCAAAGGCCCCATGGACCACAGGGGCCCTGCTTGGGGCTGATGTTGTTCAAAATGATCACACGCTAGTTCTCATCCATGGGTCTCCCTGAGGGCCCACGGAGGGTCCACGGATGGAGGACTGAGCTGGGGCTGGAGAGCACTGAGCTGGCCGAGGCCGGGCACAGGGTTTCTGCCCAGCCCACTGCTAGGCGCCCTGTGGGGCCACTGCTCCTCTCCATGAGGCCTGAGAAGCCCCCACCGGGTTCCCCCTTGGAGCCAAGCCCATGCTAGGCTCAAGGGAGGAGAGCGGAGAGAGCAGGTTGGTCCCCACCTGGGAGGACTGAGCACACATGTCACAGCACTGCCGAGGGTTGGCGGTTAATTTGACTCTAGACTTAGTGACCGGAGAAGACAGTGGCACCCCACTCCAGTACTTTTGCCTGGGAAATCCCGTGGATGGAGGAGCCTGGTGGGCTGCAGTCCATGGGATCGCTAAGAGTCGGATACGACTGAGCGACTTCACTCTCACTTTTCACTTTCATGCATCGGAGAAAGCAATGGCACCCCACTCCAGTACTCTTGCCTGGAGAATCCCAGGGATGGGGGAGCCTGGTGGGCTGCCGTCTATGGGGTCGCACAGAGTTGGACACGACTGAAGCGACTTAGCAGTAGCAGCAGCAGCAGATTTAGTGACCCTCCTCCCTCCACTGCAAAAGCTGCCCCTCAGCTGCTCTTGGGCCTGGGTGTCTTCATGCTCTAGGGTGGGGATCAATATACTGGTCACCTCAGACCTAGGGGAGGGAGGCAGACAGGCTCCTGGAGGTTGGCTCAGGGCTATTTGGACAGAGAAGTCTGGGATTCCAGAGTGAGGTGAGAGGGGGTCCACAATCCCTGTTCCCTGAGCTCTGCAGAGTCCTCTCCTCGTGGGAGGAGCTTAGCGAAGGATGGGGGACGGTCCTCGAAAGCACAGGGGCCTCACCTGACCTGGGTTAAGGGCTGTTCTGCCCTAAATGATTGTCACCCACTTTCCCGACCCCTGCCCTAAACTTGCAGACCTAAAGAAGCCCAGCCTGTGGGTGCTCCGCACTGGCCGCCAGCATTCAACTGGCCCTCACCTCATTCAACCTCCTTCAGCTCAGCCCCTCCCGAGTGCATCCACCCCCACCACCAAGCCAGGGCCTGCCAATCCCAACTCGCTGCCCACCAGGCTTTGCTCAGCCGGTGCCCAGCTGATGGAACTTGATCGAATCCTCTAAAAATGAATTTTCCCAGCGTGTCAACCCTTCATCTCTCACTGCACTGCTCCCTGCATTTTACAGCAGAGAAAAGAGAAGGGGGGCGGGGGGGGGGAAGACAGAAAGAAAAACACTTACATTTCCTGAGATAAATAGTGAGTGTCTGAGAGGCTGACGTGTTAAAAGCACTTCTTTGTCTGCTGTCTACGGCTCGAAGCTGCTTGATGGGTCACAGTTCCCTCCTCTCCCATGAAGCATCTCCATGCAGAGAGAGGCCTCCTCTCCTGATTTGTTCTCCCTTCCAGTCTACAGGCTGCAGGACGAGACCAATCCCTCCAACCCAGGTTGCAGGGACTCCGACTGGACCAATCTCGAAATGCCTTCTAGGTTCTCCTCCATCCAGAGTCGACTGATTTTGCAAAGCTGTTCTTTCTGGTTGCAGAAGGAGCCAGAACAGGGACTCAAACAGTGGGAAATAAGGGACAGTCTCACCAGGCCAGCAGGACCCCAGGGCAGCCCCTCGGCCACCAGCTGGCCAGGCTTGCTTGGAGACACCTCTTCCTTGCCCTGAGCATCTTTCTAGCATCACAGGGCAGGGTCACCTGGCTCACTCCAGCTCACCAGGCCAAGGGCCTCTGTGAGCTCAGGGGACCTGAGGTGCTGGGAGCTCCTGGGATCTGGGGTGCTTGACCTAACCCAAGCCCCCACTGCATGATCTGGGCAGGCTACCTCCTACCCTGAAGGGCACAGGAGCAAAACTTGGGTTGGTCATGCCGGTCCCTGTGGAAGGAGTGCAACAGAGACAGAGTAGTTAAGGGCCAGGCTCTTTGTTCAAATTCTGGCTCAACCATTTCCTGGGCAAGGCACTTCACCCCACCAGGCCTCAGTTTCCTTGTCACAGACAAAGATTATAAAGTGAAGAGGAGATGAGGTAGTGCAAAGGAAATGGATAACACAGTCCCTAAGATGTCGCAGGTGCTTGACACATTTCAGTCCCCACTTGTTAGGATTTGTATCAGTATTGATCCAGCTGGAGACACAAAGGGCCCTCAGGTCTTGATTATGAGATTCCAGGGAGCATGGAATCCCCACCCCAACTCCATGCTGTATAGCCCATCGTTGGCCCAGCCAGAGTGGCAAACTCAAGCTGGGCACCTCACTGGGCACCTCTTGTGGGCAATAGGGTTGTGTAGGGTGAATGCAGATGAGCTGGGGCCCGGCTCACAGGAGGCCAAAGTGACTGGGTGCAAGTCAGTGACAGCCCATGCGATTGTCACTGCAGAGTCAGCACGAGCTGGGCAGGGTGTGAGGTGGGGCCACGTCTCCTGCCAGGGGCCCTGGGGGACGTCTCTCATTCTCCATGGTGCTTAGAGGAAGAGGTGAGGACAGGATGGAGCTGGGAGTCTGTTCTTACTGGCCTGGATTGCCTGAGTGACCAGTTCTCAAACTCATCCTGCAATTTGCAGGTGGGGACCTTGGGAGTCAGAGGAGTCAGGGAAGCCCCTGCTCAGAGTGATCCGGCCACAGGACTGTGGGTCCCAACTCCCAGGCTCCCGTGTTGGCCTCCCTCTGCAGGGACGGGCCCACAGCTGACTTCCTCCAGTGCTGCCCAGGGAGGGAATCTCCTGGGGCATCCACGTGACTGTCCCCTTGAGGCCTTGTTGTTTCCCTGGCTTTCCAGGCCCTTTCACCAAATACCTTTCCTTCGACCTACCCCAGGCCCTATGTCTGTGTCAAGTCTTTCTTTGGAGGTGGCTTTGTGGGCATTCTGATGTCTCTTTTGCTTTAAAAAAAACACGACTGGGGAAAGGGAAAACCTGCCAGCATCTGCTTCCTAAACTACTCCCACCTGACACAGTCACGGTATATTTATCTGCACCTGCCCAAGACACCACCGCCCCTCCCCCCCCATGCAAATGACAGGAGTGTCTCTGTCAGTGGTGATTTGCATTTAGATTATCCACAAATCTCCTCCCTATTGTGAGCTGGTGGAGCTTACAGTGAATTGTGGTTGATGGAAAAAAGGTTTGGTTTATGTTTGAGTAATTCTTTCCAGTTTTATATTTTCCTGTTCCTTGTGGGGTTTTAGATGAACTTTATGGATCCTCTGTTCCAGTAGCTCACACAAGGTTGCAATCAAGTTGTTGGCTAAGGCTGAGAGGTTATGTGAAGGCTCGACAGTGAAGAAGCTTCTCCCAAGCTCGTGTCTGTTGGCAGGTCTGTTCCTTGAAGGTTGATGGACTGAGGGCCTGAGGTCCAGCAGCTGGTGGCTATTGGCTCAAATCTACTGTCCGTTCCTTGCTATGAGGACATCTCCCATACACCTTACTCCATGGAAGCAGGCAAGCCAAGAAGGCAACAGAAAAACTTGGCTAGAAAGAAGGAAGCCACGCTCTTAGCTGGATGGCAGAAGTGACACCCATCACCTGTGTGTGTTTGTGTGTGTGCTAGTTGCTCAGTCGTGTCTGACTATTTGCAACCCCATGGACTATAGCCCTCAAGGTTCCTCTGTCCATGGAATTCTCCAGGCAAAAATGCTGGAGTGTTTAGCCATTCCCTTCTCCAGAGGATCTTCCTGACCCAGGGATCAAACCTGGGTCTTCTGCACTGCAGGCAGATTCTTTACAGTCTAAGCCCCCAGGGAAGACCTTGACTACATTCTCCTGTTAGAAGCAACTTGAGGGTCCTGCCCACCCGTTGTCCCAGGAAGCAGAGATCATGAAGCCATCCTAGAAGGGTCCCCACCACAGGGTAATGCATTAAACCTCTTAACACAGCAGTCGCTTGGCTTCCTATTACATCCCACTTGACCTCTCTGCATCTCTACCCTTCACCACTGTTTATTCATTTACTCAGTCATTCATTTAGCAGGTGTTTGCTGACACCTGCTCTGTGCCAAGCCCTGGGCTGGGCACTAGGAATGAGCTGGCTCAGCCCTGAGCAGCTCCCATTCTAGTGGAGAGAGGTAGGAAGTCATAGGAGTGTCATCCCCCAGGCCACTGGGCCCTCTCCCCCACTATGCACCCCACACAGCACCCTCAACAGGGTGAGGATATACATGACATCCCAGTCTCTTCAACGTTCCTCTTACCTCAGCTGGGCAGCACCTCCTCTTCAGAAACAAGACATTTGGAAGCCTCCCTCCTCTCTCTCTCCCCACCCCCTGCCGAAACTTTTCTTTAAGAACTACGGAAGACAACTTGTTTATCTCAGGGCTTTGGTGCTGGGAACACAGGCAGATGGCACCAGAATTAGCAGCTCAGCAGACACAGAAGGTTCCAAACACAATCAGCTCAAAACAGCTAGAACATCCCCCCTCCCAGCCAAGCATGGGGAGCAGTGCTCTCAGCCCTTTCCTGGGTCATTGCAGCCAGAGGCTCAGAGAGAGGGCCCAGGGCCCAGGGGTCTCAGGAAGAGGAGAAAAATGACAGGGGTCATCAGTTGCCACTGCAGAGGGGCAGAGAAGCCTGTTGACCATCTCTGTGAAGATAGCTGTTCACTCTCTCCTTTCACAGTGCAAGGCTGGTGCTGGGGCAGCTGCCCAGCCTGGGGTGACATTTCCCAGCCCCCATACATCCAAGTGGGGCAGGAGGCACATTCATTCTAGCCAATGATATGTGGGTAGAAATGATGTGGACCCCTCTGGGCTGAGCTGGTTAATCGCCCAGTGACCTTCGCCTCACTCACTCCCCTTCCCAGGTGATCCCAGAGGCCATGTGTGGAGATGACATCATCACAGATGGAAGGAGCCTGGATCCCTGCATCACTGCCCAGAGAAGGTGTCTCCCTGCAGGAGATCCTCAGACCAGCAACCTTCACATGGAGAGAAAGCAGCTCATCCTGGGTGAAGTCACTGGGATGTGAGGGCTACTTGTTACAGCATCTCACCTGTAGTGACTGATACAACCCGTCCCACTCCTCATCCAACCCTTCATGCAGGGACTTATCAGGCTCCTCTGGGTGCTGGCTCTGTGCTGAGCACTAGGCACAACCATAAATAAGAACCACAGGCCCCTGCCCTCAGGGAGCTCATAAGTGTACTTGGAGGAATAGCCAAACAAAAGGAGTAGATGATAACAATGATATAACAGAAGATTGGGTGTAAGACATCAAGTGACAGATTTGGGGAAGTCTTGGGGATGAGGGGACCTTGAGAGGGTTGTGGTGAAGTACCTGAGGGAAAAGGGAAAGGCTGGGTGGGAGGAGCTTCCTGCAGAGATAGGTTGCCGGCCATGTGCCCCCACCTTTCTGTAAATTACTTCATTCCATCCTCCCGGCTACTTCAGGGGGCTGGGGTTTTCATTTCCCTTTCACAGGGGTGGACTATGGCCTCAGAGGTGGATTGAAGGAGCCAAGTCACACAGTCAGGATGCAGGTTGTTTGTGATTTTTGTTCTTTCTTATTAGGAGATGTGTCTGTGAGAGTCAAAGACACCTGGGGAAAGGCAGGCCTCCTGCTGGGGTCTGACACTTGTCTCTCCCTCACCTGCAGGCCAGGGCATCTCACCCTGTATGTGTCCACACACCACTTTGGACACTGGTTCAAGTGCGGAATCAGGCTCATTACAGGTCTGCAGTGGGGCCCAAAGTTTCACCAGCTCCCTACTGATGCCACCACTGCTGGTGGCACTGTGAACAGTAAGAGTCTAGAACACAGAGCAGCCTGTATTTTGACCTAGCTGATTTGACCTCACAGTCCAGCACTCATCAAACACGCCAAGAACTTGAGTTACTCAAGTCCAGAGAGGAATTTTTGGAAGAGGTGCGGCTGACCCTAGAGCTGAGCCCAGGGTCACGGGGGGTGTTGGAGAAGCAGAAAAAAAGGGAGGGTGAGACTTTGGTCATTCAGGCCCTTTTGGGGTGGCAGGCTGAAGGTCAGAGGAATCTGTTTGAGGACTTGCCGCTGGGTAAACCAGATACCCAAACCAGGCTCGGGTCAGGTCCTCTACTCTCTTCCAAGAGGCCAAGGGGATAGGATTCTCTCTGACCCGTGGAATCTGGGTGTATGTGGCTCAGCACGAAGCATGCCTCTGGAGAAATGGTTTACTCCAGAAAGCTCTTCTGAGGACAAAGTCTGAAGAGGTCTCTGGTCTACAAGGTAGAGTAATTTGTTCCTGATTAAATGAAATGTCATGGGACAGACAGAGACCATTTTTAATGTTCAAGGCTCTCTGCCCTCCACTGCTCTCCCCCCAACCCCAACCCCAGTCTATGAGTTTCCAATTTCTCCTCTGCCTGTTGTCGTCACTTTTGCTTTTGCAGAAGAAACGCTGGACTGGAAGAAACACAAGCTGGAATCAAGATTGCTGGGAGAAATATCAATAACCTCAGATATGCAGATGACACCACCCTTATGGCAGAAAGTGAAGAGGAACTAAAAAGCCTCTTGATGAAAGTGAAAGAGGAGAGTGAAAAAGTTGGCTTAAAGCTCAACATTCAGAAAACTAAGATCATGTTATCTGGTCCCATCACTTCATGGGAAATAGATGGGGAAACAGTGGAAACAGTGTCAGACTTTATTTTTCTGGGCTCCAAAATCACTACAGATGGTGACTGCAGTCATGAAATTAAAAGACACTTACTCCTTGGAAGGAAAGTTATGACCAACCTAGATAGCATATTCAAAAGCAGAGACATTACTTTGCCAACAAAGGTCCATCTAGTCAAGGCTATGGTTTTTCCTGTGGTCATGTATGGATGTGAGGTTGGACTGTGAAGAAGGCTGAGAGCCGAAGAATTGATGCTTTTGAACTGTGGTGTTGGAGCTGACTCTTGAGAGTCCCTTGGACTGCAAGGACTG
>NW_011494640.1:358068-368922 GCF_000754665.1 Bison bison bison | reverse complement strand
GAAGAATTGATGCTTTTGAACTGTGGTGTTGGAGAAGACTCTTGAGAGTCCCTTGGACTGCAAGGAGATCCAACCAGTCCATTCTGAAGGAGATCAGCCCTGGGATTTCTTTGGAAGGAATGATGCTAAAGCTGAAACTCCAGCACTTTGGCCACCTCATGCGAAGAGTTGACTCATTGGAAAAGACCCTGATGCTGGGAGGGATTGGGGGCAGGAGGAGAAGGGGACAACAGAGGATGAGATGGCTGGATGGCATCACTGACTCGATGGACGTGAGTCTGAGTGAACTCCGGGAGTTGGTGATGGACAGGGAGGCCTGGTGTGCTGTGATTCATGGGGTCGCAAAGAGTCGGACACGACTGAGCAACTGATCTGATCTGATCTGATCTGACCCTGTTTCTCTTCCTCCTTCTCTCCCTTCCTTCCTTTCCTTCTCCTCATTCCCTTCTTTCTTTCATACTCGGTGCCCCACATCATTGTAAGCTCCAAGGAAACAACAGTGGGTAAAGTGGACACAGCCCAGCTTCTTCCTGGAACCCCCAGCTGGTCAGAGGAGACGGCAGAGGAAATGATTAAGGGGACCCCTGTCTGCCCTCTGAAGACTTGCCCTTTCACAGGACCCTGGGGGTGGAGAGGGACACATATGTCAGAAGTGGCAATCCAGAGACACTCCATGGTGCAGCAAAAGCACAGAGTGGGAGGGGATGACTAATCCTGGGTATCAGGGAGAGCTTCCTGGAGGAGGAGACGCTTAATCTAATGGGAGGCTGAATGAGTGTGACCAGCAGAAGGCAGTGCCAGGGCAGACCATGGCATGGGGACCTTCTTCCAAGTTGTGGTTATTTACTGGATGAATGAGTGCAATCAAGCCCCTCCTTCTGGCAGCAGAATTGGGTGTGGCATCTCCAGGCACTGTCAGAGCTGGGTGAGCTTTGGCAGCCGTGCAGGTAGGAGAGGGACATGGGCTTGGTGGCTCCCAGTCCTGTAAGGTCCAGCTCTACCCTCTGTCCTCTCCTCAAAGCCCTGTAATTGACTTGGAGTGATTGTGTTTCTCTTGTTTTTATCCAAATGGCCCCAGCAGGTCTTTAGTTTCTCTCCTGATAAGAGATCCAGCTGATCGTCACAATTGCCCAGGCATTCTGAAAGGAGCCACTCTCCCTGAAACCTTAGGGACACATCTGACCTCTTTCTGGTAAGAGGCTTGAGGGCAGTGACTTGGATGCTCTTGCTCATCCCAGTACCCTCTCTCCGAATTCAGCAGGACCAGGCATGTATGTGGTGCTCAATAAACGTGTGTCAAATGACTGAGGGATGTCCCAGGTGGCTCAGTGGTAAAGAATCTGCCTGCCAATGCAGGAGAGGCAGGAAACCCAGGATCAATCCCTGGGTCTGGAAGATCCCCTGGAGGAGGAAATGGCAACCCTTTCCAGTATTCTTGCCTGAGAAACCCCATGGCAGAAGGGCCTGGCGGGCAACAGTCCCTGGGGTCACAAAGAGTTGGACATGACTCTGACTGAGAATGCACACAAACAGCTGAGGACGTCCTGCAGGTGCGGTTGCTCCCAGTTGCTCTCTCCTCCTCCTCTGCAGGCCCCGTTCCTCCCTCCCAGCATGGTGAGTGCTCCACCTTTGGATCAGACTGTAATGGCACCTCCCTCCCTCCCAAAGCACCTTCCTGTGGTCTGAGGCTAATTTTGAAACAAATCTAATCACACCAAGCCTGCTTCCTGTCCTTTGTCCTCCGTTTGCAACTGATCCCCTGCTCACAAGATGAAGACCCAAATCCGGAGAGTGGCTTTTGAGGCCAATTTTGCTTCTGTCCCCTCTTCAGGCTCCTACCCATTTCCTGCCTTCCAATCACACAGGCCTTGAAGGTCTTCTTGGTCACCAAGAGTCCTCTAGCTACTGGACACTTGTACATACTGTTTTCTGGTCTGAACATGCTTCCTCAGCCCCAAGCTCACTTGATAACTGGTTCATTCTTCAGAACACAGATGGAAGTTCATCCTTGCTTAGTTATGTCTGACTCTTCTGTGACCCTGTGGATTGTAGACCCCCAGGCTCTTCTGTCCATGGGATTCTCCAGGCAAGAACACTGGAGTGGGTTGCCATGCCCTCCTCCAGGGGGTCTTCCTAACCCAGGGATCAAACCTGAATCTTCCATGTCTCCCACATTGGCAGATGGGTTCTTTACCACCAGGGCCACCTGGGAAGCCCCCATTTCCTCGGGGAAAACTTGAAATTCTCCATTACATACTGTCATAGCACCATGGGACTTTCATTTAAAACATTTGTAATTTTACGCCTTTTGTGTGTGTGTGTGTGTGTGCAGTTCTAGATTAGTCTTTGTCTCCCTTTCTAGATCATGAGCTCTGCGGGGCAGCGTTCGTGATGATTTTGCTTACCTTTGATTCTTCTAGCACGGTGGCTGTCACACAGTAGGTGCTCAACAAGTGTGTTAAAGAAATAAATGAATATTGTCATTTTAGGTCTCAGAAATCACCAAGGGTGGAGAGTATGTCTCCATCATAGGGCCAGTACAAAAAAGGTCAGGCAGGAGAGGTGTCTAGGGTATTTATTAATATGTATTTAAGGAGGTGTTCTTTTATCCTCAAATGCCTCATACCAACCAGAGGGAGTAGACAAGAGGAAAAATGGATTTGAGATCTAAAAGAATCATTGACTCAGCTCCCTGTCCCATGTCTGGAAAGCTCACCTGTGCAGAGAATGGATGCATCTCCCACAAATGTAGGCATCTGGCTCCCAAAATAATCCCAAGAATACCCTGTGGCAGCTGAACTGATGTATGTTTTTATGCCTGCGTAATGTTTTATTTCCGTGGGCTCATTATAGGGAAATAGGCTTCAGAGGCAAAAGAGGGAGGGGAATGGACTAATTTCCCCCATTGTGGGAAAAATGGGGGATTCTTTCCTTTGCAGGGTGTGCTCAGTGGGGAATTTGCAAGGGAAATCATAAGGACTGCAGGCAGTGCTGTGCTTGGACTGGTGAGGTATTTTGCAGGGATAGCGTCTGGTGGGGCCGATTGACTGATGGAATATGGTCTAATGGCCTCATTGGACACTCGTGAGACCACTGTCCTCTTAGAGAAGACGGACAAGGTCATTGCCATTCTCGCTCCCATTCAGAATCACCTGGAACAGAAAAAACCCAGTGAACAGAAAGTTCCCAGGAGCTCCTGCTCTGCCCCACCCACCACCCTTACCTGGGAGGCACCTCCAACCTAGCCAGGGACACAGCTCCACCTGCTGGGTGGAGAGGTTCCCAGGTACCTGCTCAAGGAGAATTCCAGACCCAGAGATCTAAAGATCTGGGAACAGCAAACTATGGGGTGCTCTCCCTTCCTGCATGCTCTTCTCTTCCAGTTTGTCCTCAGGGTCAAGCTTAGTTTTCCCCCTCCTCCAGGAAGCCCTCCCAGATGTCTCCAGCATATACTGGTCTCTTTCTTTCCTAACACCTCTCCTGTGTTCTGCGGGACATGGTGGGGTAGAGGAAGGAGCAAGGGCCTTAGTGGCAGAAAGCTGGGGTTTTGATCTGCTCTGCCATCCTGAGCTCTATGACCTTGTGAAAGTTATTTGACTTCTCTGAGGCTCCATCTCCTTCATGTAAAATGATGCATTTTCATTCACTCATTCATTCATTCATGTGTCTGGGCATGCATGAACTCCATGGTGACGGAAATTAGGGTGCGATTTCTGTTAAAGCTCAGGGTCTGCTAGGAATATGAGGGACGACATGCTGGCACCCAGCTTCCATCCCAGACCTGCCCTCAGTGTTCTCTGCAGGGCACTCAGCCTGGGGATCCTGGGGTGACAGGGTGACAGGTTAGACGGCTTCTCACTGAAGGAATGTAGGGTCCCTGTGTCCCTGCTCCTCAGGGAGACGCCTGACAATACTGTCACCCTCCTCCTCAGACTCCAGGATGCGGTGTGTGGCGAGCTGGCCTGGGAGGCCGAAAGCCCTGACCCCAGACCCCACTCTTCCTAACTTGCTGTGACTCTCTGGGCAGGACACATCACCTCACATCAGGTCCATAATAGCCCAGTGAGCAGACACTGCTGCAGTGGGGAAAGCAGCTGACTGTTCAACCCTCTTCAGTCTTTGGAGGGATGATCCCAGTTAGGTAGTCTACAGCTAGGGGTGAAAGGAAGGGGTGAAGCTGAGTGATGCAGAGCAGGAGAAATGGCCAGGCTCATTCATTTTTTTTCTTTCATTTATAAATGTTTACTCAGCATCTTTGATGCACCAGGCATTGTGTATCCTGATGGTGGCCCCAGAAGAGGATTGTGTCTCGCTGGCTTGATGGTGCTAGAAGTATATCACAGACTGGTAGAGATAACAGAGACGGAAGAAGAGATGTGTTAGCTCCTGAAACTGGAATATCTGAGGAGCGGGGTGGCTGCTGGCTTCAGGTTTGCCTTGATCCAGGGGTTCCTGGGCAGCATTCTGGAACTGGGTGAATAGTAGGGACTTGGGTGGGGGGACGGAGCTCATGTTTTCTCTGCCCTGACTGTCCCTCTTTCTCTCCTTCTTTCAGAGATTTGTTCCTCTGTGCTGGCTTCATTTGTAAATAAGCACCTCCTATGACAGCCACCAGCAACTGTGGTCCTCCATCTGACCAGCTCAACAACATTAAGGGAAAGGAAAAGCCTATTTATGCTACTTTCAGACTAAGTCCAAGGGCAAATTCTGATTGGATTAACCAGGGTCATGTGCCCACTTCTGAGCCAATCACTAAGCCCAGAGGAATGGCAGTCACTGACTGCCCAGTGCTGAGCCAGGCGTTCACCCTTAAAGTCATGGTGGGCTCAGTGCTGGGCAAAGCACCCAGACTGCATGGATGGTGGGTGAGGAGCACAGTTGCTAAAGCAAGAGGAGAACACTGGTGGGAGGTGAGGGGGAGTAGAGGTGGGTTCTGAGCATTGCAAACAATCTCAGTGTACAGGCTGAAACTAAATTCTGCCTCTTGCCTGACTACTGGGCTGGAACAACCAAACTCACCTGGGCTCTTGTAGGTCACCTTAGGGACCTCCCTTATCAGGAGCCAGTGCACCTGCAATCTAACACCCGCTTCTGGATCCTGACCACCTGGAGCAGGTGATTGCATCGGCCTTTGGTCCACCCCAGCTGACCTGGCCTCTTCCTGGCCACCCACAAGGGGGCATGGGTCGGCTGAGCTGCAATGAGGTTGGCTGTCCACAGAGCACCTGCTGATTTAACCTGCCTCTCTGCCTGTGTGACTCAAGTGAGTTCCTCAACCTCTCTGAGCCTGTGTCCTCATTTCTAAAATGGGAAAGATTATCATTGTTGTGAGGATTGGTGATGGCACCTATGAATTGCCTGGTCTCCAGCACGTAGTAGGCATTAGTGATAAGAAGTGGATACAGGAGGTGCTCCTGGAATGACAGCCATTGCCATGCCTCTAGTCTGGCACTTTGTATGTGGGATGGTGTGTGCTGCTGGCGGGTCAGCCTCCCCCATCTGACCATGACCTCTTCAAGCATAGAACATTGCTGAGCTTTCTTTCTGTATCCAGAGCCCTGCACACAGCCCAGTACTCTGGGTTGACATCTGCTGAATCATTGGAAACTGACATCCCAAAGGAGGGAAGGAAGCGGAGGGCACTTCCACTTTGTGTTCATTGTCCAACAGCTGCCAAGCCTTGAAACCCTCTCAAAGGTCTGTTTTCAGCCACACACATCTAGGAAGGGCATAAATTTCTTGACAGCAGAGGGGTTATTTAAAGTCTCCATTAAAACAGCTGGGCCTTGTTGGAAACAGAGCTGTTGTCACTGCTGGGGCCTGAGAAGGGCAGGGATGCACAGGCAGGATTAATTCTAGACTTTTCAGAGATGCCTGCTTTATAGCTGTGTTTAGGGCATAAAGATGCCAACTGGCCTCAGTGGCATGAAAGGACAGCCTGGCGCTCACAGAAGCAGGAGCCTTGCTGAATGATACTTCTGTCTTGGGGATATGGGCAGACCTGTCCACTTTTTCTTTTAATCTCCCTCTTAGAAGTTTGCCAAGAGCTGGGTTGTGAACTGCAGGGAGATGCTGTTTCAGCAAGAGCAAAAATAGACATCACCAGCAATCACAGATTCATCAGCGCAGCCTCATGGACACCCACTGTGTGCTGGGCCCTGGGCTTGCTGCTTACAGAGAGCACTGAGAAGAAGGCAGGCACATAGTAGGCTCATGACAATTCTTAGCTGTTACTCTGATGACGTTTAGGATGACGACGACAATGATGACGGTGGTGGTGGTGACACCCTGCCCCCCACCATTCCCACCTCCTCTCTCATCATCAGGTGTCAGCCCCACTCTGGCTGATCTATCCTCCCCTCTCTGTCATCAGAGAGGGCTTCTCTCCTTCTCGCTGGCTTAGTTAATCCTAAAACCTGCATCTCCAAGGAGGGCACCTGTGTTCAGCTCTGGGCTGCATCCTGCTGCACTTACAGTGGGAACCAGCCAGGCCGCTGCTGACTGGCACAGGGCTGTGTCTTTTGGACTGTGGTCCTCATGTCCACAGTTCCTAATCAGGCCAGCGTCTGTTCTTTCTCATCTCGTGCAGAGATACTGTCATGCCAGAATGTGTGCCCTTTCCCCATGAAGGTCTGACCGAGGCCTCCCTGCCCAGAATCATCTAATGTTCGGTCAGCAGAGGGGGGAGGAAGCAGGAGATCATTCCATCCTACCCTTCCTGGGACAGTTGGGGAAACTGAGGCCCGGGATGGGGTGTGATCCACTCAGGGTCACTGAAAGAACAGAGACCAGGCCTGGCTCTCCTCATCCACGGTTGATTCTCCACCTTTACCACGGGGATGGATCCCAGGCCTGGGGCTGGCGGGGCTGGAATCCCACGCCTGGCACATATGGGGGAGGAGAAGATCTGGGCAGGAGGCGTGGACCTGTGTGGAGGGGGTGATAAAACCCATGGAGTAAATGCCTCTCGCTGGGTCCCCTCGGGCTCTGGAGGGAACAGTGACTGAAGGCACCCCAGTCCTGACTGAGCCAGTGCGCAGCCTTGAACGTGGTGTCAGGGAAGCCTAGGCTGAAATTGTCATAGAGTCTCAGTGAAATGAGAAGAATCAGGTCAAGGTAGTCTGATGGCAGTGAAATGAGAAAAATCAGGTCAAGGTAGTCTGATGGTATAATTCCAATCATTCTGTTTGGAAAGGCCTGTTTTTTTAATGATGAAATGGACAGAGGAGCCAGGTAGGCTATAGTCCATGGGGTCACAAAGAGTCGGACACTTCTGAGCACACACGCGTGCACAGCCATTTTTACTTTTGGTTGGACTGCTCTTTTTTTATGAAAGGTCTGTGAGAACAGATCTTAGTTGCTGCTTTGGAACTCTCTTTGCAACGGTGAGACGATTTCTGTAACTGTCGGACTCTCCTAGCATTTTTTTCCTCAAACTAATAAGTCTGTGTTCTTGAAATTAGTTCCTACCATCCAGAACTTGTGTTTTCTTGACCCCATTTTGGGAAACCTGGCATTTCAAAATCAGCATGAGTTGTCAATGAACTCTCCCGGGACTGGCTGGGCTTTCCTGGAAGTCTGTGCTCAGTGTTGAGGTGTGAACACGTGTCTGCTGTATTCCGCTGCCATATGGGGTCATGAATCATCCAGCGAGAGGCACGGGAGGGATGGCACCCCACCCCGCTAATCCAGCTCCGATACCGAAATCTCAGGAATGTTCCAACAGCAGCAAGGGAAAACACGGTGCCCAGAGAGCCTTGGGCTGATCACAGCGCTCTTTGCAATTTAGACTTCATCAGTCTCTTTTGAATGTTTCTTGTGTGTGACTACAGGGCAGATCACGGGGACAGGATCTAGCTGCTGGAATTTTTGAAAGGTGTGAATCTCACTGGAGTGTCTGGGGTGCCCGGAGTCCCCATCTGTGTGGAGACAGTGAGGAGCCTCTGAAAGTGAAAGTGTTAGTCACTCAGTCATGTCCGACTCTTTTGCGATTCCGTGGACTGTAGCCTGCCAGGCTCCTCTGTCCATGGAGTTCTTCAGGCAAGAATACTAGAGTAGGTTGCCATTCCCTTCTCCAGGGAATCTTCCCGACTCGGGGATCGAACCTGTGTCTCCTGCATTGCAGGCATATTCTTTACTGTCTGAGCCACCAGGAAAGCATGAGCGGCCTCTGAGGTCTGGGTTTTGTGGCGGGTTTGCTGATTACGTCATTGCCAGAGAGGTTGGGCCTGAGCAGGGCTTTCAAGGCCCTGCATGGCCCCTTTCTGACTGCATCTTGGGTCTCATCCCTCTTGGTCGCCGCCCTCCAGTCGCCCAGGTCTCCAGTCGCCCTCCAGCCAGGCCCCATCTTCTCTCCAGGCCTCTGCACCCATTGGATCCTCTGCCTCATATTTTTCTCTCTGTCTCTCCTGATGATTTATCCAGATAACTCTTGTCTTTGTGTCTCCACTGAAAAGCCTCTTCATCCTTGGTCTTCTGCCCCGGTACAGGACATGAACTCTTCCATTAAATTGTCCAGTGTCTCCTTTTTTGCTGTCTGTCTTCTTCTCAGAACCTAGACTACATGTTTCCTGAAGACAGAAGCTGTTTCTGGCTTGTTTACCAACATATTCTCTGTGGAAACCTGGCACATAATATGTGGTCAATGAAACTGATGTTGAATAAACAAAGAACAGAATGAGTTGAGTGCATGGGTTACCTTTGTTCATGCTGCCATTAATTTCCACAACTGCCTACTCCTGTATAGATTCAACCTCCAAAGGATGCATCCCCAGCCATGGGACTCTCTGCCTGACCGCCCGTGTCCCCTCTGCCCCCTCATGCCTCCATGGACAACACTTCAGCCCATTTTTGTCCTGTCTCAGCACTCACAGCCTCACAAAGTGCTTCCTGAGTTCCCTAGTGTGTGCACAAGGCCGGTTCCCTCCTCCCTGGCCCTCTGAGGCTTCCTCAGCTGGGGACACAGATGTTCATCTTTTGCTCCCCTCCCCCCTTCCAGCCCATCGACAGAGAAAGCAGCCCAGCCTTGGATGCACTTAGAGCAAGTCTTTTGTGGGAACAACTAACGTGTGTTCACATTAGTTGAGCATTTGGTGTATGTCAGGCACTATTCTAAATCCATTAACGGTGTTAAATCATTAATCCTCTCAAAAGCTCTGTGGCCTATAGGCTACGATTCGGCCTTTATAAACGGGCAAACTGAGGCACAGCGTGGTTAAGGAGCTTGTCTAAGGCCCCCGGTAGTCACTGGCACAGTTGGGATTTGGACCTGGGTTTCAAGTATGCTTCTTTGAGTCTGGAGCAGACGATTCTTCTCTTGGGGAAAAGAAAGTTGTTTCCGGGCTTCCAGGAATGTGCAGAGGTACATTCAGTAGCTAGAACTTAGCACTGGTTCTTAGCAGCACCCTGAAATCGGGGTGAGACCCTGACAGCCTGAGATGGGTGGGTCTGGGGAATATGGCATTTGGGCGGCAGAGAGGGATTCTGAGTTAGGGGTTTAACACAAGAGCAACATGCTGAAGGTCAAAGAAGGGAGCGGCTGCCGGCCAGGGAGATTCCTGGAAGCCCGGGGCAGGGATGTCTGTTTCCTTCTGGTGCTGTGATTCCCTACACTGCAGTCTAAGCTTCTGCAGCATCAGTGCAGGTAACAGCCTCCTCTTAGTGATCCAGTGGGAAATGGAGGAGGCTGGCAAGTTTCCCAGGCTTGGGTGACATGGCCAGAGGAAAGCTGGTGGCTGCAGGAGGCCAGGCAGGCAGAACAGATTGTGGAGGACCAAGGACTCGATCTGGATCTCAGGACAAGTGGGTCAAGGGGGAACTTCCCAACATCAAGACTCCTTGTGGTCATGATAACAGGGCTGGACATCCCCAACTCAGGGGTCCTGGCTGAGGGCAAGTTATTTGCATATACAAGGCAAAGGTGCCCTCAGGAAGCGCAGGCCCAGGACAGGACATGGATTGTGGGAATTACGCCCTGTGTGTGCAAAACCTTCTCCTTCCTCCCCTCTCCCCATCATCCCTCCCTCTGCAACTTCAGTTGGAGAAACAGAAATTGACTCTCCTCAGTCACAGCTCTCCTCCCATCCATCTCCACTGAGATATTTGCCTGGTGAATAAAAACACTTGTTTTCATCAGAAACTTGGGAGTTGAAACTGATGCTTTCATTTATCTCTCATCTAGAGCCTCACAGAGCTCCAAGGGGACTGAGCTGAGCAGTGAGGTGGATGAGCCTGGCCCATTAGGGGGCGATCTTGGATCAAGAAAATGATGCTGGGCAAAGTAATCTTCCTCTCACCTGCCATGCCTGCCCCCAACTGTGACCACGATTTGTAAAACGGCATTCCCAGAGTCAGGGTAATCTGGGGCAGGAAGATGGATTTGATAAGACTTCCCTTGTTAATTTTTGGCACTCACTTTATTTTTATGGAGGGGATGGATCAGATGCTGCCATGTTCTATTAACACTGGCTTTCTTGGCCAAGCTGTTACCAATTATGACTGTTGGGGCAAAAGAAGATCAATGTGTAAGAGTGTCACCCAAACAAGGCAGAGACTATGAGAAAATCATTTGCAAATACATATCTGATAAAGGTCTGTATTCAGAACACACAGAGAACTTCCAAAAGTCAATACTAACAAAACAAAGTGCCTGGTTAAAAAGATTACTTTTGAGCAGACACTGCAGCAAAGAAGAGACAGGGATAGCTGATGAGCATATGAAAAGATGCTTAACATTGTTAGTTATTAAAGAAATGCAAAATGAAGCCACAGTGAGACACCATTTCACCCATACCAGATTGGAAAAATAAAGCCAACAGTACTAAGCGCCAGAGAGGATAAGGAGCAACTGGAACT
>NW_011494640.1:350135-357968 GCF_000754665.1 Bison bison bison | reverse complement strand
ACTGGAACTTGCCGGTACCACTGGTATGCAGATGAGTATGGACACTTTGGAGAACAGTTTTGCAGTTTCTAAAAAAGCTGAAAATATGCCGCCACATGATCTGGTTATTTCACTCCAAAGTATTTCCCCAAGAGGGAAGAAAGCATGGTGGTGGTGGTTTAGTTGCTAAGTCGTGTCCAACTCTTGCAACCCCATGGACTGTAGCCCGCCAGGCTCCTCTGTCCATGGGATTCTCCAGGCAAGAATGCTGGAGTGGGTTGCCGTTTCCTTCCCCAGGGGATCTTCCTAACCCAGGGATCAAACCCCGGTCTCCTGCATTGCAGGGAGATTCTTTACCAACTGAGCTACAAGGGAAGCCCAGAAGAAAACATTCATCTGTACAAATGTTTGGGCACAAAAGTTCATAAAGGTTTTATTTGTAACAACTATGAACAAGGGGAAAAAAAGGAAGCAAGTGTTCATCAGAAGGTGAATGAATAAACAAATTGTGGTCTACCCATACAATGAAATACTCTTCAGCAATAAAAAGGAATTCAATGTTGATATATACAACACTGGAGCTTCCCTGGTGGCTCAGACAGTAAAGAATCCGTCTACAATGCAGGAAACCTGGGTTCGATCTCTGGGTCAGAAAGATCCCCTGGAGAAGGAAATGGCTACTCCCTCCAGTATCCTTGCCAGGAGAGTTCCATAGACAGAAGAGTCTGTTGGGCTACAGTCTATGGGGTCACATAGAGTTGGACATGACTGCGAGACTAAGCATACACACACATACAGATACAACATAGATGGATCTCAATACAATTATACTGACTAAAAGATGCCAGACAAGTAAGAACACATCCCATATGATTACACTAGATAAAATTCTAGAAAATTAAAACCAATTGATAGAAATAGAAAGCAGATTGATGGTTGCCTAGAGTGGATGTGGAGATGAGAAGTGTGAAGGAGAGATTACAGAAGAGCAAGGTCATTTGAGGGTGATGTGTATTGCTGTGGGCTGAAGTTTGCCACACAAATTCCTACATTGAAACCCTAACCACCAATGTAATGGTATTAGAAGGTGAGAGTCTCTGATAGTTGATTAGGTCATGATGGTGGAATCCTCATGAGCGGTTAGTGCCTTAATAAAACAGGCCCCAGGTAGACAAGATGGTGAAGTAGGAAGACCCTGAGCTCACCTCTTTCCTTGGGCACACCAAAATTACAACTATTACAGAGAGACTACTGATGAAAAAGACCATAACACTAGCGGAAAAGGTCTACAACTAAAGATATAAAGAAGGAACCACAGTGAGCAAGGTAGAAGGGCAAAGACAGGGCATAAGCAAGACTCATATCAAGACCCACAGTGGGGGGATAACTACAATTGCGTTACAATTGCAGAGGTTCTCCCCAAGGAGCGAGTGGTTCACGTCCCACATTGGACTCTGAAGCCTGCAGATCCTGCCCTGGGAAGATAAGCCCACAGAATACTTGGCTTTAAGGTCAGCAGGTCTTACTTCATGGTGAGTCAGAAACTCCACACAAAGTCCACACACCCCAGAACCCAGGGTGGAAGAGTAATTTGAAAGGAGTCTAGGTTAGACTTACCTGCTGATCTTGGATAGACTCCCAGAGAGGCAGGAGACAACTGAAGTTCACTCAAGGGACATAGATGCCAATGGCAGCTACTTTAGGGAGTTCATTCTTGCCACACTGGTGCTGGCAAGCACCACTTTGGAATCGTCCATCTAGCTTATTAATGCTGGGAACTGGCCCCACCCACCAGCCTGTCGGCACTAGTACTGGAATACCTCAGGTCAAGCAACTAGCTGGGCAGAGACACAGCTTCACCCACCTGCAGGCCTGATGCCTTAAGACCCCATGAGCCCACAGCTAAGTAGGACCTGGCCCTGTGCCACAGAGGGTCTAGGACCCAGCCCTACACGCCCAGTGCACTGGTATCAGCCCCAGAGCCCCAGGGCCCCGTGCCAAGGACCTTGGGACCCAGCTCCACCCACCGGTGGGCCTGCACTAGCTGTAGGGCCAGCCTTTCGCACCGGTGCGCAGGCATCAGCCCAGGGACGCCCTGGAACCCAGTCCTGCACACCAGTGGACCAGCACACCAACTCTAGGCCACCCGGGGCCCTACCAGTGAACCAGCACTGGCCCCAGGACTTGGCTTCCCTCGCCAGAGGGTGACCACCAGCCCCAGGATATCCTGAGGCTGGGCCACACCCACCAGCCGGCAGCCACCAGATGCGGGACTACAGCCGTCCCACAACCAGCCATGTCAAGACACCAGCAGCCTGGCATCAGTCCCAGGGCTCCCTGAACTCCTTAGCCAGGAGCCCCAGAATGCAGCCCCACTCACCAGGGGGCCAACACTAGCTTAGGGATACCCTGGACCCCTACTCCCCCAGCCAGCCAGGCCCAGAAATGACTTAACCAACCAGTTGGCCAACACCAACTCCAGGTCCCCTGGGAGTCCTGTAGCCAAGAATCCTGGGACCTGGTTCCATCCATCAGTGAGCCAGCAATAGCCCTGTGAACCCCAGGACCCAAGCCCTACCCACCAAGAGGCTGACATTAGCCCTGGACTCTCTGGGCCCTGGTCTCACCCAGGAACAGGTGAACACCAGCTCTGTGATACCTTTGACCTCTCAACCATACATACCAAGATCTAGCCCCACTCACCAGCCATCACCAGTTTTTAAATATCCCAGACCTCACAGCCAGCGATGTCAGAAACTAGACGGATCATCAGCAGGCTGACACTAGATCTGGGAATCCTGGCTCAACTACTCACTTCAGAACCTAGCTCTGCCCACCAGTGGGCCAGCAATAGCCCCAGGACATCCTGTGGTTCCACAGCCAGGCGCCCCATGACCTGGACCAGCTGACAGCCTTCATACAAGTCAGGGCCTGGCAACCAACTGGTTCATGGACCAGCCACATATATTATGACCACCCATAATCAGTCTTCTATGACAAAAGACCCTACTCCGACCATATACGGGTAGCCTTGGAACATATAGCTCTGGTGACCAAAGGGGAGTGCACTGCATAGGACGTCCCCTACAAAAGGCTACTTCTCCATGGTTGGGAGACATAACCAACCAATGGAATACATAGAAACAAAAACAGAAAATCAGGCAAAATGAGGCAACAGAGAAATGCATTCCAAATGAAGGAACAAGATAAAACATGAGAAGAACTAAAGACTCTTTCCCAGGCAAGAATACTGGAGTGGGTAGCCATTCCCTTCTCCCAGGGATCTTCCTGATCCAGGGATCGAACCTAGGTCTCCTGCATTGCAGGCAGATTCTTTACCATCTAAACCACCAGCAAAGCCCTAAGTGAAGCAGAGATAGGCAACTCAAAAAGGAGTTCAAGGCAAAGATTGTGAAGATGTTTAAAGAACTAAGGAGAAGATTGAATGAACAGGGTGAGAAGTTAGAAGTTTTTAACAGAGAATTAAGAAATATAAATAAGAACAGAATAGAGATGAAGAATGCAATAACTGAAATGAATAACACCTTAAAAGGATTCAACAGTAAGTTAAATAACACAGCAGGACGAATCAATGGGCTGGAATACAGAGAAGTGGAAATCACTGAAGCTTAACAGAAAAAAGAAAGAAAATGAGGACAATACAAGACACAGCATCAAGCATATTAACACTATAGGGGTCCCAGAAGAATAAAAGTGAGAGAAAGAGGCAGAGAGTATATTTGAGGATATAATAGCTGAAAATTTCTCTAGCCCAAGAAAGGAAAAAGATATCCAGGTCCAGGAAGCACTGCTGCTGCTAAGTCACTCCAGTCATGTCCGACTCTGTGCGACCCCATAGACGGCCGCCCACCAGGCCCCCCAGTCCCTGGGATTCTCCAGGCAAGAACACTGGAGTGGGTTGCCATTTCCTTCTCCAATGCATGAAGGTGAAAAGTGAAAGTGAAGTTGCTTAGTCGTGTCCGACTCTTGGCAACCCCATGGACTGCAGCCTACCAGGCTTCTCTGCCCATGGGATTTTCCAGGCAAGAGTACTGGAGTGGGGTGCCATTGCCTTCTCTGCACAGAGGGTCCCAAACAGGATCAACCCAAAGACGACCATACCAAGACACAGTGTAATTAAAATGAAAAAAAGAAATAGTATAAAGACAATAATAAAAGTAGAAAGGTAAAAATAGCCAGTTATAGTCAAAAGAACTGCTATACAATATCAGCTACCCTTTCAGTGGAAATTCTACAGACCAGAAAGGTGTGGCATGGTATAAAGTAATGAAAGGGTGGGGCGGCGGGGGGGGGGATCTACAACCAAGAATACTCTACCCTGTAAGGCTTTCATTCAGATTTGATGGAAGTTTGACAGATAAGCAAAAGTTTGACAGATAAGCAAAAGCTAAAAGAGTTCAGCACAACCAAACTAGCTTTATAAGAAATGTTAAAGGAACTCCTCTAAGAGAAAAAGAAAAGGCTACATCAAGGAACATGAAAAATGCAAAAGGAAAAATCTCATTGGTAAAGGCAGATATGCGATATAGGGAGTAAATTGTCCATGTTCAAAGCTAGTAGGAAGGTTAAGAGACAAAAGGAGAGGACTTCCCTGGTGGTCCAGTGGTTAAGAATCTGCCTCGGAATGTAGGGACAAAGGTTTGATCCCTGGTCAGGGAACAAAGATTCCCACATGTTGCAGAGCAACTAAGGCCACGTGCGAAAGCTAGAGAGCATTCCTGCTGCAGCTACTGAACCCAAGCATCACGGCCAGAGTCCAGGAGCCACAGTGAAAGATCCTGCATGATACAGCAAAGACCCTGCACGTTGCAGCTAAGACCCCATGCAGCTAGATAAATATTGTTTTAAAAAACAGAAGTAGTAAAATCATCCATATCCACAATAAGCAGTTAAGGGATACACAAAATGAAAAGATGTAAACTATAATGTCAGAAACAGTACATGCGTGGGAGTGGTGAGTAAAAATGAAGGGTGTTAAAATGCATTTGACAAACAAAAATCTAGACTAGGTACACAAAAAGAAAGGAATCCCAGCACAACACTAAAGACTGTTATTAAATCACAAAGAAGGGAACATAAGAAGAGAACAAAAAAGAAATACAGAAACAACCTAAAACAATTCACAAATGGCAATGAAAACACCTATTGATAATTAATTGAAATGCAAATGGGCTACAAACTCAAACTAGCAAACAATTCTAAAATGTGTGTATGAAAACACAAAAGACCCTGAATGGTCAAACCATCTTCAGTAAGAAGAACAAAGCTGGAAGTATCTCACTCCCTGATTTCAAACTGTACTACAAAGCGAACTCACTAAAACAGCATGCTACTGGCCCCAAAACAGACACCCAGATCAATAGAATAGAATAAAGAGCCCAGAAATGAACACATATTTACGCGGACAATTAGTTTTTAAGAAGAATATAAAATGGGGAACTTACGTAAGTTCAACAAGCTGTCTTGGGAAAACTGAATAGCCACAGCAAAGGAATCAAACTGGACTGTTCTCTCATATCATGTACAGAAATAAAGTAAAAATGGATTACTGGATTAAATATAAGACCTAAAACCATTAAACTTCTAGAAGAAAACTTTAGGCAGTGAGTTATTTGACATTTGTCTTAGTAATATATTTTTGCAAATTTGTCCTTGGGCAAACAAAAACAAAAATAATCAAACAGGACTATATCAAACTAAAAAATTTCTGCACAGTGAAGGAAACTATCAAAAAAGGAAAAGTCCACTTACTAAATGAGAGAAGAATTTGCAGTGTATCCAATAAAGGGTTAGTGTCCACATTACACAAAGAACTCACATAGCTCAAGATTAAAAAAAAAGAATAATTCAATTAAAAAATAGGCAGAGAAATAGACATTTTTTCCAAAGAAGATGTACAGGTGTCTAATAGGCACATGAAAAATATGCTCAACATCACTAATCATTACTATTTATAAATTTTGATACAAATCAAAATCACAATGAGATATCACTTCACACTTGTTAGAATGTCTGTTATCAAGAAGATAACAGATAACAAGTGTTGGCAAAGATGTGGATAAAAAAGGAACCCTCATGTACCATTGACAGGAATGTAATTGATGCAGCCTCTATGGAAGCTCAAGCTGGAATCAAGATTGCCGGGAGAAATATCAATAACCTCAGATATGCAGAGGACACCACCCTAATGACAGAAAGTGAAGAGGAACTAAGAGCCTCCTGATGAAGGCAAAAGAGGAGAGTGACAAAGCAGGTTTAAAAGTCAACATTCAAAAAACTAAGACCATGGCATCTGGTCCCATCACTTCAGGGCAAATAGGTAGGGAAAAATTAGAAACAGTAACAGACTTTATTTTCTTGGGCTCCAAAATCACTGCGGATGGTGACAGCGGCCATGAAATTAAAAGATGCTTGCTCTTTGGAAGAAAAGCTTTGACCAACCTAGACGGCATATTAAAAAGCAGAAACATCACTTGCCAGCAAAGGTCCATCTAGTCAAAGCTATGGTTTGTCCAGTACTCATGTATGAAAGTGAGAGCTGGACCATAAAGAAGGCTGAGTGCCGAAGAATTGATGCTTTTGAACTGTGGTGTTGGAGAAGACTCTTGAGAGTCCCTTGGACAGCAAGGTGATCAAACCGGTCAATCATAGAGGAAATCAGTCCTGACTATTCATTGGAAGGACTGACGCTGAAACTAAAGCTTCAATACTTTGGCCACCTGATGCGAAGAGCTGATTCATTAGAAAAGATCCTGATGCTGGGAAAGACTGAGGGCAGGAGGAGAAGGGGCCGACAGAGGATGAGATGGTTGGATGGTATCATTGACTCAACGGACATGAGTTTAAGCAAACTCTGGGAGATAGTGAAGGACAGGGAAGACTGGTGCGCTGAAGTTCATGGGGTCACAAAAAATTGGACACAGCTGAGGAAGTGAACAACAACAACAATTATGGAAAGTAAGGAGATTCTTCAAAAAGTTAAAAATTGAGCTACCGTATGGTCCAGCAATCCCACTCCTGGATATTTATCTGAAGAAAGTGAGTGAAGTTCACTCAGTCATGTCTGACTCTTTGTGACCCCATGGACTATAGAGTCCATGGAATTCTCCAGGCCAAAACACTGGAGTGGGTAGCCATTCCCTTCTCCAGGGGATCTTGCCAACCCAGGGATTGAACCCAGGTCTCCGGCATTGCAGGCGGATTCTTTACCAGCTGAGCCACAAGGAAAGAAAGCAAAAACACTAATTTGAAAAGATATACACAGCACTATGTTCAGTGCAGCATTATTTACAATAGCTAGGATATAAAAGCAACCTAAGTGCCTATTTGGAGAAGGGAATGGCAACCCACACCAGTGTTCTTGCCTGGAGAATCCCATGGACAGAGGAGCCTGGCAGGCTACAGTCTGTGGGCTCGCAGAGTCAGACACGACTGAGTGACTAACAGGACTACTGCTACTAAGTGCCTGTCAGCCTATGAACGGATGAAGAAGACGTGGTATATACATACAGCACGGAATATCACTCAGTCACAAAACAGGATGGAATGTTGCCATTTGCAATAGCACTGGTGGATCTATGCTGCTGCTGCTGCTAAGTCGCTTCAGCCGTGTCCGACTCTGTGTGACCCCATAGACGGCAGCCCACCAGGCTCCGTCATCCCTGGGATTCTCCAGGCAAGAACACTGGAGTGGGTTGCCATTTCCTTCTCCAAGGCATGAAAGTGAAAGTGAAGTCGCTCAGTCCTGTCCGACTCTTAGCGACCCCATGGACTGCAGCCTGGATCTATATTGAAATCTAAAATACAAAACAAATGAACAAACATAGGAGAAAC
>NW_011494640.1:342454-350035 GCF_000754665.1 Bison bison bison | reverse complement strand
CATAGGAGAAACAGTTTAGAAACAGGTAACAAACAGGTGATTGCTGGAGGAGAAAGGGGTTGGGGAAGAAATAATTAGGGGAGGGATATTAAGAGGTACAGACTTCGAGTTGCAAAATAAACACCATAGATATGAAATATACAGTGTGGGGAATATATTTAATAACTATGTTGCATCTTTGTGTGGTGATGCATAACTAGACTTACGGTGATCAGTTTCAAATGTATAGAATTACAAATGAGTCTGTTGCATAACAGGAACAAGCACATTATTGTAGGTCAATTAAACCTCAAAAAGAAACAAAGCAAGTAAACTCATTGAAAAAGAGATAAGATTTATGGTTACCAGAGGCAGGGGATGAGAACTGAAAGGTAGCAGTCAAAAGGTACAAACCTCCAGTTATAAGATAAATAAATACTGGTGATGTAAGATACAACATGATAAAGATAATTAATATTGCTGTGAAAGTTGTACAAAAAGAGTAGAACCCAAGAGTTCTCACTACAAGGAAAAACATGTTTTTTTCTATTTCTTTAATTTTGTATCTATGAGATGATGGATGTTCACTAAGCTTATCGTAGTAATCATTTTACGATGTATGTAAATCAAACCATTATGCTGTATATCTTAAACTTATACAATGCTATAAGTCAATTACATCTCAATAAAATTGGAAGAAAGAAAATAGAGTCGCCAGAGAGCTCCTTCTCTCTTCTGCCAAGTGAGGAAACAGCAATGAGAGGATGGCATTTATGAACCAGGAGGCGGGGCCTCATGAGATGCCAATCTGGCGGCATCTTCATATTGGTCTTTCCAGTCTCCAGAAGGTGAGAAATAATTGTTTGTTGTTTAAACCACCTGTCTATAGTATTTTTGTTACAGCAGCCCCGAAAGGATTAAGACAGGCTGTTTATGATCTTGATTGTGGTGGTGATTTCATGGGTATATACATATGTCAAATTCATCAAAATTGATACATGAAATACGCACAGTTTATTGCATGTCAACTCTACCGCAATGAAGCTGTTTTAAAAAAATTAGAATGTCACTGCCTTGCAGCGTCTTGAGAGCTTTGAAAGATGAGTGCTCAGTGCTCAGTGGCACAGGGTGTTGGCCCCAATTCCTCATTCCCTCTCTGTGTCGGTACCCTTGCCTTGTAGCTTTGCAGCGCCCTTCCAGTGTGGATGGGCACCTGTCCCATCCCTTGACAGAAGGCATATGGCTCCCCCATATGGCTTGCTTCTGGCAGGGGCCTGTCGGCAGATGTGAAGCTACCATGGTAGGCGGTGCACTGAGGCTGCCTCTCGCATCTCTGCCGTTGCTGTGAGAACATGCCCAGACTGACCTTCTAGAGGATGAGAGACTAACGGAGCAGAGCCAGGTTTCTCTGGTCACCCTAGTCGAGGTCAGCCTGCACTGATCGGCCAACAACCATGGACCCACCCTGTCCCCAGGCTTTTTTTGTGAATCATCCAAGAGCAGAGCTAGTCTAGCCAACCCATAGCTGATCTCAGAGAAGTGAGTAAAAATGTAGCAATAACCAATGAGTTTCTATGATTGATGTTAAGCAGTCTCACTTTGTCAATAGATAACTGATTCAGGTCCTAAAAGAGGGAAGGGTCTGGGGTTATCTGGGAAGGCTTCCTGGAGGAGGTAAAGCAAGTTGGGTTTAATGAACACGAACTGGCCAGGGACATGATAAGGGGAGGGCAAAAGAGGAGAAATGAACAAAAGCCTGTAGGTCTGGCAGAACTCGGTGCAGGAAATTGGGACAATAACTCGGTGTGGCCAGAGCCAAGGGTGGTATGAGAAGGAAATGGGATAGAGAGAGAGGTCAGTCCACGTTGTGAAGGGCTTAAATGCCAGGGTAATGCATTCTTAGGAAATAGGGAGTCAAGGCAGGTCTTCAGTGAGGTTATGATTTTAAAACAATCTCGTGGCTAGAGCTGGGGGCAGACTGGAGCCAGCAAAATGGGAAGCTGGGGCCACAATGTAGATGAGCTGTTGAGCAAGGGTGGCCTGGATTCTGTCTGGGACAGAGATCCTATGAGAGCCATTCAAGGGATGATGATCCCAGAGGGTGTCGTTGAAGCTGGTGGTTCCTTTACAGTTTTTGCCTGTTTCAGGCTCACCTAAACCTCACCACAGAACCCTTGACTTGGGTCAAACTCACCTCTCACTGTAGGCAACTACACGAAATTTTCCATCAATTTTGAATGGTTCGCAGATGAATAGGAACTGGGCAGTAGCTTTTAAGGCTTCAGTGAAGAGTCTCACATGATGCTTGCAAGGTTACTGTATTCATGAGATCCTACTTGCCTTCTGTGTTATTGTGAGTTAATTACATGGTGCCTAAATGTATCCCTTGATAATCAACCTATGTTTAATTAACATTGCGCATTGATTAAATGGGGATGCTGTGCTTGTGTGACATAAGGAAGAGTGTTTTCAGGAAGGTGTAATTGACATTGATGAGGGGTGTGGGCAGTTTCACAGCTTCAGCTTCTGAACAGTCTCTCATTAACTCCCTCAAGAGGAGCTTTACAGCCTGGAGCCGGGTTAAAAGTTACTGAACTGCTATCTTCTAGCTGTGTTTGTGGCTCCAGGCAATTTGCAAAACCTGCCTGGGTGGTGGTTTTCCCTTCTTTAAAATGGCGTAGTCGTATCTCCAGCACAAGCTAGTTCTTTGCTCTCAAAATGTACCACTCTGACCTGAAGGAAATTGCCCTCCTGGTCTGTCCCCATGGTAGCCTGTAGCCTCTGCAGACAAAGGCCCCCGCTCAGTCCCTTGGGAAAAAACATGGACCCTTGTTCCTCTTCTGGGCTTGCTGTAGTGTCACACCAATCTGCCTCACAGTGAGTGCAAGAACAGCGCCTGGTGTCAAGATCCCTTCCCCGAAGACTGAGGTCCTCTACACACAGAAAATCTGCAAAGATTCATCATCTTCTAATATTTATGCAGGAGATCAGAATATTAGACAAGGTGAGCATATGGTGCTAAAAATGCAGAATAGATTTACTGTGTGTAAGACACAAAAAGCTACATTCCCATGGCCTTTCGGGGCTGAGTGGGAGACCCAGACAGAGGGAAAACCCACTCTCAGCCAATGGGAAATTCCGATGGGTTTTTCCCCCAGTGGCAAAGGTTCACTCATGAGAATCTCAGCATTTTAGAACCCGGAAACCATCAAAACCTGGACTCTTAGGTTACTGCATATTAGAGCTTTTAAAAAAATCTTAAACTATAAAACCTAAAGTCAGATGTCAGAATCACAGGATTTTAGGATTTCATCATTTTGCCCAGACACCCAACCAACAACCAACTCATTCATATATGTGAGAGTAAAGACTTCCAGACAGAGGGAGCAGCAAGTGCAAAGGGCCTGAGGCAGACATGTGCTTGGTGTGTCTGAGGAATGGGAAGACTCTGTAAGACTCTGAAACTGGGGCACCTCAGGAATAAGGGGGAGGATGTTCCCTCAGGGGTAGGGGATTCAAGGGTAGGTGCTGTGCATACAGTCGGGGCTTAATAAAGGTCTGAATGTGCTCAGTTCAGGGCCCCACACGGCCAGAGGGAGCCTGACAATGGGCACAGAGGGACAGAGGGATAGGGTGTAAGGGGGTTGATGGGAAGTCAGACTGGGATGAGGGGTCAGGTAAAGGTCCTGGGTGCTCTCCTTGAAGAAGGAAGGGAAGGGGGTGAGCTGTACGTGAAGGCCTCCGGGTGTGGCTTCAGGCCACAAGGAGGTGGCTGTGGCCAGATGGATGGAGTAGGTTACACAGGCAAAAACTCAAGTCCAGGCTCTATCAGGGACCCCTGTGTAAATCTGGGCCACAGGGTCACCAAGAGAGTAAAGGACTTGGCCTGATGTCAGGGCCTCTGCAGTGCTCAGGACTCATTCTTGCAACTTGCAAACAAACTCAAGAGTACTGGTCAATGTCCTGTGGCTGCTTATAAATGCCCCCCTGGATGGCAGGGGACATGCTGAGGGTGAGAGGGAAATAGGATGGGGAGAGAGGCCAAGAGAGGCAAGCGGATCACCCAGCGGTGCATACAGGTCTCTGTGGGATTCAGAGAATACAGACAGATGTCCACTAACAGCTGGGCACCCACGGTGTGCCAGAGGGTCTATACCTCCACTCACTCATTCAAAAGTTTTCACTGAGCACCTACTATGGGTCTGGCCTCAGGCTAAGACCTGGGAAGACAAGTGAATCAACAGATGTGGTCCCCTCTTCATGGGGTTCATGTTCAAGTGAAGAAGATGGGGTCAAAACCCCTCAAACAGACAACTAAGTGAAATAGAGACACAGTGAGGTAGATGTCTTGAAAAAAACCCAACAAGGGCTGAGACAGAACTTTGCCTCCTTACTCAGCCCAACAAAGCATCCTGGATTTACAAGGAGGTCCTCTTATGGGCCAATTTTAGAGCCAGGAAAGGCCCAGTGAGGCAGGTAACATGCTTGGGCCACATGCCTGAAAAGTGGCAGGGCCAGGATCTAAGCCCCCTGATGGCAGACACAACAAGCTGTGGCTTGTCCTCGCCACCTGTCCCATCCCCGGATGAGGGGCTTTCAGTAAGTGAGGGGGATACATTGCTGCCCTGGAGACCACAGAACAGGTACTTCCCTGGGAAGAAGGGGCTGTGAGGTCAGGAGGACCTGTGTCCCCATTCTGCCTCCTTCACTTGCTTGCTCTATGGTTCTGAGTGTGTTCACTGATTTCCTTGCATCTCAGTTTCCTCCTCTGTAAAATGGGAATGATAACCTGTACTTTAAATGACTCTTGTGAGGATCAAATGAGAATAAGACGAAGTACCCAGCATAGGCCTGTGCACATGTGTTGAAATGCTTCCAGGCACACAGTAGGTATTTTTAAAATGTGCCCCATTTATTTAGAGAGAGGCTTGTTTCCCCCTCTCTCACTGATTGCAGAAGTCTTTTTCTTAACCATGCATGCAGGTGGTGGAAAGAAAACAACGACCAAATGCCAGAGGAGGCTGAGGCTCTAAACACCTGCTGAGTGGGTTCACTAGGTTACTGAGTTTCCTCATCTGTAAAACTAGAGCATGATGCCCTGCTGAAGGCTGTCGTGAGGGTTGAAAGTGATGTAAGTTCAAGGCCTGGTGTGGAGCCAGTATGGAGTGGGCACTAAATATACCAGATTGCATTATTTGGAGAAAGGACTCCTGCCTCTCTTTGCCTTGACTTTTCTGGCTTCTAAGGGTGTGGTTGGACAGGAAGAGCCATGAGGCCAGAAACTGGAAGAGCCAGAGACTGGAGTCCCCGCTCTGCCTACTTGCTGCAAACCTGGTGTGCATCGCTGCACCTCCCCGACCCTCTGTCTCTTTGTCAGTGAGACAGAGAAAATTATGTTACTCCTAAATGGGAACCAGAGCTTCCCTGGTGGCTCGGTGGTAAAGAATCTGCCTGCCAATACAGGAGACATGGGTTTGAGCCCTGAGTTTGGAAGATCCCCTAGAAAAGGAAATGGCAACCCACTCCAATCTTCTTGCCTGGAGAATACCATGGACAGAGGAGTCTGGTGGGCTACAGTTCACGGGGGTTGCAAAGAGTCAGATACGACTTAGTGATGAAAAAACAACAGCAAATGAGAACCATCAGCAGGACCAGGTGAATCACGTGAGACATCCCAGAGAAAAAGGCAGAGCGAAGAATTCTCTGTCAGGCTGTGTGAGTGGCCAGATGGACATGTGGAGGAATAGCAGACACCCTTTAAGAATGTGCTGAAGGCTGGAACGCTTCATTCCTGAACATGTTTATGTAAATTAATTGGATCACCTGTTCTCGGCATCTTTTAATTGCAAAACCAATTAAGTTTCAAATGCTCAGCTTGTGGCCCAAGAAGCAAAGGCAGAGCCCAGGTTGGCAGAAAGCCACAAAGACTGCCTATGTGTTAGCCACGGCGGCCTCTTGGCAGTTCCAGTAGCCTCCACCTGCTGGCTGAGACCCCATAGAAGGAGCCTGGGAGGTGGCCGAGACTCTCGGGGAAGGCAAGCCTGTGGGAGCCCGGGGCTAGTGGCTTCCTAATTAGCAAGCTGAGTGGCACGGGTCAGAAAAGGCGTGGATGTTCCTGGGTGGTGGCCAGGATGGCCCAGTGTCAATGTCCCTCCACCCTAGCACCAGTCACTGCCTGACCTTTCTCCTCCTTGACAACATGTCTACTGAGTTCACTGCTCTGGGTCTGGGGCTGAGAAGACTGCCTGGCACACAGTAGGTGCTCAATATGAACGAGTGAATGAATGAATGAACAAACGAATTTCAGCACAGTGAAAGGAGGGATTTTCACAGGGGCAAAGCAGTCCGTGGTGAGTTGGGCAGCCTCAGGAGGTAGGGTGTGTTGGGGCTCTTAGAGGGAGGAGATGAAGGCATTGGTTGGGGTAGATTTGTTTGGAAAACCTTTGCCCAGCCCCACGTGTACACCTCTCTCTGTCTGCTCCTCCCAGAGATTCTGGGTTCCTCCTTCAGGCCAATGTGGTGATTTGGGGTCATCAAACATGAGCTCAGCATGCTGTATGCTGTCCATGAGACTGCAAAGAGTCAGACACGACTGAGTGACTGAACAACAACAAAACATCAACTCAAGCTCAGTTTTCGTAACTAATTCAGGAAAAGCTTACTTCTTGGTGACTCAGTCTTTCTTATTCATAAGTGGCCCTTCGGTTGCCCTTCAGTACCCAAGGAGGATTGGTTGCAGGATTCCCCCATCCCCAGCAGGCACCAAAATTTAAGGATGCTCAAGTCTTTACAAAAAATTGTGTATTGTTTGCATATAATCTACACATATCCTCCTGTACACTTTAAATCATCTTTAGATTACTTATAATACCTAATACAATGTAAATGCTATGTAAATCATTGTAAATACAGTTTACATCCTACATACACGGTTGCTGGTGCACAGCAAATTCAAGGCTTGCTTTTTGGAAGTTTCCAGAATTAAATTTTTTTTTTCAATTAGTGCATGGTTGGTTGAATCGTGGATGCAGAATCTGCTGATATGGACGGTTGACTGTAACTCCTGAGGTACTAGGGGCTGTGGAGAACGGGGGACGAGGGGTTGGGGGGAGGAAATACACTCTGTAAAGGAAAAACACACACAAGGAGTAGATTGACATTCCCGCTGCTTCCAGATTCTGTGAATGCACATAGTCTGGGCTGACAGCCACGAGAGGGGGGTCTGGATGCACCAGATCCTGCTGGGAAAGAGGTCCAGGCAGCTAGTCTCGAGCAAAACATCAGCAAAGCCTGAATGCAAGCTTCCAGGTCTGAGCAGCCTCAGGAGGGTGGTGTGGGCCATGGGGGCGGGGTGGGGTGGGGAGGGCGGCAGCGAGGAGTGGGTGGAGGGAAGAATGCTCTATTCCCTCTACCTCCTTCCAGGCAGCCTCACTCCTCTGCTCTGCTCCAGTTGCCGCATCACATTTGGGAGAAATCCTAATTCATCAACACGAGCAGCCTAGGAGATGTTTGCACACTCGTGTGCATGCTCAGTCACTCAGTCGTGTCTGAGTCTTTGCAACCCCATGGACTGTAGCCCTGCCCTGCCCCCCGCCCCCCGCC
>NW_011494640.1:340771-342354 GCF_000754665.1 Bison bison bison | reverse complement strand
TTCCTCCTCCAGGGGATCTTCCTGACCCAGGAATCAAACCTGTGTCTCTTGGGTCTTCTGCATTGGCAGGAGGGTTCCTTACTGTTGAGCTATCAGGGAAGCCCCTTGTACACTCATTGTGGGGAGGATAATTCAGGTGGCCTCGTGAGATTCTTCATCGGTTGTGTGAATGTGGACATGGCCTGGGGAGAGAGCCCACCTGCTTTTGAGTTCCCACGAGGCCTGGGTTTGGCACAAGAGATGCAGGAAGCTTGAGGTGATGTGAAGATGGTGGGCATGTATGGTGGAAATTAGTGCTCAGGGAAATTATTCGATAAATCATCATGAATCAAGAAAAGAACTGTGGCTTCTGCATCCGAGGAGCTGTTGAGTGATGGTTCCTAGATCCTCCTGCCCTAGTATTTGTCTTTCTCTGAAGGTGATGGATGCAAAAGCTGCTCCAACCAGCCTGGTGTGGGTTACCAGGCAACCACCAGCATCTGTCCCTACCTCACTCCAACTGTGATGGCCTGGCACGGAGACACCTGGATAAACTCAAGGATTCTGCAGGGACTCACTCAGCAGGGGGGAGTCATGGGGGCTGCTCACAGGAGGACCTGGGCACATGGGGTCACAGCAGAGCTCTGTGCCCCAGAGCGGCCTGGAAGTGCTGAGGCCTTGGGGCTGCAAGCCTGAGCCTGCCCTGCCTCCGGAACCGACAGACGGGACGGAGGAGCTTGGGCGTCTATGGATTCTAAAGTCTATGGAGCTAGTCCAAGCCCCTTCACCACTTCTCTTGATCAGGGGCATGAGTCACTGAGTGATAACAACACCAGCTTTTGAAAGGAGGAGTGATCTTTAATTACTGTTGCCTCCCTCCATGAAGTTCCTGGGACTTCTTTCACAGTGTCCTGACACCCTGCCTCCAGCCTGGTACATACAGGCAGTAGTTGAGAGTATAGAGGAGAGTTTGGAGGCTGCCAGATCTGGGCTCAAGCTCTGCCTCAGCTGTGTGACCTTTGGCCAGTTACTTAACCATTCTGTGCCTCAGTTTCTTCACCTGTAAAATGAGGACTATAAGGGTTCTTACCACACAGGATGGTTATGAACTCATGGAAGTAAAACCAGGGGCATGGCAAGGGCTCATTAAAGAGCAGTCTTCACCCTCACCGCCACCACTGCCACCACCATCATCGTCATCACTGCCTTCTCTCTGCACACACTGAAATATGCAACTGGGGCATCTCCATAGTCAGTTCTTTTTCTTACCATTCTATCATCAGCATTTTCCCACATCACTGAAAATTCCTCAAAAGCGTGATGTTAACAGCTTCGCGATTGTACCTCATTTAGATGCGCCGTAATTCCCCCCGCCAGCCTCGCCTGCCAGGCACTCGGAGGATTTCAGGCTTTTCTCTTGTGCTCATCGGGCTGCGACGAACATTCTGGGCCCCGTGTGCCGAGTCCCTGACCACATCCTCAGGACAGATTCCTGCTGTGGAATCATGGTGTCCAGAGCAGCTGTGTTTCTCAGGCTCAGGGTTTTTATCACCCAGTCATCTTCCTGAAAGTTGTCCTGATGGACTCCCCACCCCCCACCCCCG
>NW_011494640.1:311984-340671 GCF_000754665.1 Bison bison bison | reverse complement strand
ACGAGGGTGCACATCCCGGCACCCACAGCCCTGGCCTGTGCCTCCTACTTCCCAGCTACACCATCATCGCATCACATTCCCAGGTGTCCTGAGGCCTCACAGTAGCCTGGGGGTGGGCAGCTTAGGTAGGAAGTCAGAGGAGCTGGTCCCGCCCCACCTGCCCTCACTTGCCAGGTACATGGTTCAGTCTCTCTCCTCTGGGTCTCCACTTACTCACCTATTGCAATAGCCCCCCAGCTGTCTCCCTCCCTCCAACCCATCCAGTGCACAGAACAGGGCCTGACTCCTTAGCAGGTGTCCAGTGACTATTTATTGAAGCCTGAAATACCAAAGTGCATTTTACAAAGAACAATGTGAACGTTATACTCACATTTCTAGACTTTGCCAGAGTTCACTTCAGTGAAAAGTGAGAAGAAGGTCAGAGGAGGAAGCACAGGTGCCTGAGGGGCAGAGCAGGCTTGTGGGTGGGGCCAATCTAGCTTGTGGGCGGGGCCAGTAACCTGTGAGTGAGTGGCAGCCTGGAGCAGAGAATTAACTGTTTTAGAAGCAGGAAATGGGATCACAGCATCCTTTCAGGCACACTGTAAACCCGATGGGACTGCTCTGACCTGGGAACCCAAGCCTCCCTCTGCAGAGAAGCACCCCCAGCTCTCCCCACCTTGGGGGCCCCTGCACCCCCGTCCCCTCTGCCCAGGGTTTCCTCTCCTTTTCCTGCTCTGCAGCTCCAGGTCCCAAGCACAGCCCTCAGAACAGCTGTATTTCATCATCTGTACATTTACCTGCTCCTGTCCCTGGTGTGACTTTGCCGACAAAGGTCATCTAGTCAAAGTTGTGGTTTTTTCCAGTAGTCATGTACAGATGTGAGAGTTGGACCATAAAGAACGCTGAGCCTGAAGAATTGATGCTTTCGAGCTGTGATGTTGGAGAAGACTCTTAAGAGTCCCTTGTACTGCAAGGAGATCAAACCAGTCAATCCTAAAGGAAAGCAACCCTGAATACTCATTGGAAGGACTGATGTTGAAGCTGAAACTGCAATACGTTGGCCATCTGATAAGAACTGACTCATTGGAAAAGACCCTGATGCTGGGAAAGATAGAAGGCAGGAGAAGGGGATGACAGAGGATGAGATGGTTGGAGGGCGACTTGATGGACATGAGTTTGAGCAAGCTCTGGGAGTTGCCAATGGACAGGGAAGCCTGGTGTGCTGCAGTCCATGGGGTAGCAAAGAGTCGGACATGACTGAGCAACTCAACTGAACTGTCCTTGGTGTTATATCACAACCTCGAGGTGACAGGGCAGGGACAGGGCTACAGCAGTCATGACTATGTCTCAGGTACAGGGCGGGCACCCAGTGGACCTTGGTATATTTTGTGAATTAATGGGGACGAGAGTGACTTAATTCAACTTTGAGGCAGTGGTGAAGGAGAGGGAGCTACTTAGGGTTTCCAAGAGTTTTTCTGGGATAGAAAACTCCAGGGAGGAGCAGGCTGGGGTCAAGGGGGCAGGCAGTGAGCTCTGAGATCCCTGGCCAGATCAGCAGGAACAAGGCCTGCTGCAGCTTCCCCTTATCCCTCCACGTTGATGGCCTTTGGCTATGACCTCACACCTTGCCTTGCCCTGTGGTCTGGGGAATGGAGAAGATCTTCTTATGAGGGCACTAATACCATTCACAAGGGTTCTACCCTACTGACCTAATTACCTCCCAACAGCCCCACCTCCAGTCATCACAGTGGAGGTCTGAACAGATAAATTTTATTGTTGTTCAGTTGCTAAGTCATGTCCAGGTCTTTGCAACCCTATAGACTGCAGTGAGCCAGGTTTCCCTATCCTTCATTATCTCCTGGAGTTTGCTCAAACTCATGTCCATTGAGTCAGTGATGCCATCCAACCATCTCATCCTCTGTAGTCCCCTTCTCCTCCTGCCTTCAATCTTTCCCAACATCAGGGTCTTTACCACTGAGTCAGTTCTTCACATCAGGTGGCCAAAGTATTGGCGCTTCAGCTTCAGATCAGTCCTTCCAGTGAATATTCAGAATTGATTTCGTTTCAGATGGACTGGTTGAGAGGACAGAAACATGGAGGCCATGGCACTGACCATCCTCACTTTACAGATGAGAAGGTCAGAGAGCTGCAGGTAAAAGACAAAGCCACTGGTTGTGAGTGTCAGACGCCTGCCAGTTTTCAGCATTGTTTATTGGTTGAGATGCTCTGAGCCCCCTCACTTGATGTAATATTTTTCCTTTGAAGCTTGGAAGGACACTCTTCAGGGTCTAGAGTTGGGCTACCTTGAGAGGAAGCTGCTCTGCTTTCTGCTGTGACATCCCTGGCTCAGAGCCCCTTGCCCCAGGCACTCCCTTCTTCTCATCCACAGTCATTCGCTGAGCCAATGCTGTAGACGCCAGGCTGGAACAGCTGGCATCAGGCAACGGAGGAGCCATCTGCAGCCAGGGACAGAGGTGATCCATCACAGCTCCTCGATGCCTGACTTGGATGGGGGCAGGCTGCACAGAGGAAGGAGGAGGAGACAAAGAGGCCTCCGGACGTGGAGGTGGAAACAGAATCGATCACAGACCCTTCCTTCTGTGCTCCCTCGGATGTGGGGTAACCACCAAGCCTATCTCCTCATCCATCTCCAGTGATCTGCTCCATGATGCTTATCTTGAAGATTCACTGGAGAATGGGTTTGGGTTCTAGACCCCCTGACCTGCAGTGTGACCCTGCACAAGTGCTGCTCCTCGGAGTGGTGGGGGTCGGGGGGGGCTCTTTATTTCTCCATCTGCACAGTGAGGGATTTGGGGCAGTCAGGGGTTCCTAACCTTGGCTGTGCACTTGAATGCCCTGCGGTGGGATGGAACTTTAAAATAGAAACCTAGACTTCTTACCCAGAGCTTCAGACTCTGTCAGGCTATATGATAGCATGACTATAAGCCAAGACTCTGGAGTCAGATAGTCCTGGGCTTGGATCTGCCTCTCATTTGCTGTGTGACTGTGGGCAAGTATCTGCACTTCTGTGGGCTTCCCATCTGCACAATGAAGATGGTCATTTTCATGGACTGAATGGTTGTACCCTTCCAAAATTTATATGTTGAAATCTAACTTCTAATGTGATGATATTTGGAGGTAGGGCCATTGGGAGGTAATTAGGCCCTGAGGGTGGAGCCTTGTGAATGGGATTAGTGTCCTCCTAAGAAGACCAGAGAGCTAGCTCACTCTCTCTTCTCCATGTGAAGATACCGTACAAAGGCAGCTGTCTGCAACCCAGAAGAGGGCTCTTGACAGAACATGGCCATGCTGGCACCCAGCCGTGCTTGGACTTCCAGCCTCCAGACTGCAAGAAGTAAATTCTGTTGTTTATAAGCCACCCAATCACTGATATTTTGTTATAGCAGCCTGAAGAGACTAAGAGAGTTATGGGACCTGGTACACAGGTTGTGTGTGGAGATAATGGGACAATGACCTCAAAGTGCTCACCCAGAGCTGGGCACACAGTGGGGCCCCCGACACTGCCAGTGATGGCCTTTGGGTCTCTGGCCATGTGACTCCTCTGAGCCTGAAGCCCCGCCTCCCTGCCCCTGCTCTTGGACTCCCTATTCCTGAGTGTCTCCTCCCCTGAGGCTGCAGTGCCGCTCCCTGTTCCTCCCTCTTGATCAATCTCCCTTTTTCTTTTCCCACTTAACAAACAGCTTCACTTAAAAAGCCATCTGGGAGGATGGATGGCACCAGGCACACTCTGCAGAATAAGTTTTCAGAGAGAAGAGCAGAGAAAATAAAGGCACAGCACACGATTCCAATCTCACTAGGCCCTTGGAGGAGAACTGCATTTCTGTGTTGGGCACCCCCTGCTCGGCACCCTCTCTGCCCCTGCAACCACACAGCCTTCCCAACATGCTGGGTTCCATAGTCATTTGTCTTTCAGGAGTTCTGCTCCCAATGTCTCCAACCGATTCCCTCCCTGTGGATAAACTCCCCTCTCTTTCATGAAGGTGGGGGAGAGGTCACAGCAGAAGCTTTCCTAAGCTGAAACTCTCCCCTTCTGTGTGAGCACCATCCCCTCTCCCTCCCTACAGGAGTCCCAAGTGAAGGTCATCTTCTTCTCCAGTGCAGATTTTGGGCCAAGGGGTGGATGCCCTGAGAAGCAGAGATGTGTCCACAGTTGGGATGGATGGGTGGCCCTGGGAAGGGTAATGAGCTTCCATCACTGAAGGTATGAACAGAGGATGGTTGAGCACTTAGCCAAGAGGGTTTGAAGGAGGTGAACTAACAAGAGGCTGGGGGTGTGGGTTTTAGAAACCAAGAGATTGAGGCTGAGTCTTGGTCACGTTGATTGCAAGGTGTCTGCCCTTCAGCCATGACCTATACTCACCAAGCCTGGGTTTCTTCAGCTGGAAAATCAGGCAAATTTTCACATCCCAGGGTTGTTATGGAGACAAAAGGACATAATGTGTGCAAAGCACTGAGCACAGAGTGCAGAGTCTCATTACCAGGAGGGGGAACTGGCCAGGATTTTGACACTTGAGCGATTTAAGATTCAAAGCTAATGTGATATAAAAAAACAAAATCTCTGAGATTCTATAACTCAATTGCCCTAAGAGGATAAAACTCTATAAGATCCTAAGGCTTCAAGCCAGTGTGGTGGGGTTATTCTTCTCATCTAATGCCTGTAGGAATCTGAGGCTGTGTGATTCCCAGATTCATTCTGTATCCCCCAGTAGCACAGCCTGTCTCAGTACCAGGTAGGAGGTTTGAGGTCTGAGCCATCTCCAGGGGCCTCTTCCCTCTCTTCTCCCTTCTTCCCTCTTCCAGCCTTGTGTCTTGATTACCACCAGCCCCATGACTTCTATTCCAGCCCCTTTGCCCAAATCCAGTAGCTTTATTTCAGATACACCAGGTCCCTCAGTTCCAGCCCCATATTCTGTGTTTGCCACCTCCATAACTGTTCCTCAGCCCACTTCATCTTCCAGGCCAGTGTTGAAAGTTGAACTTGATGAGTCTTGTTTGAGTCTCCCTCCACTCCCAGTGGAAATCAGCATCCTGCTTTTGAGTGTTTCCAGAGCCCTTGGTATAAACAAGGATCACAGCAGTTCTCTGTTTGACTTACTGCCATGGGGAGGAGACTTGTCCCCTGAGCCTGTGCTCGACCCACCTCTGTGGTCCCTCCAAGAGCCCTCCGCAATCTCCCAGAGCTCCTCCCACCTCTGTGACCCTCCTCACTCTCTCCTGGTTCTTACACACTGAGGCCTGCTCTGGAATGAATTGTGCCCTCCACCCAGCTCATATATCGAAGCCCTAACTCCCAGTGGGATGCTGTCAGGAGGTGGGACCTTTGAGGGATGATTAGATTTCATGAGGAGGAGCCCCTCATGGGATTGATGTCCTTTAAAGAAGATGCCGAGAGCTAGCTCCATCTCTCCTCTAAGCGAGGACACAGTGAGGAGTCACTGTCTGCTGCCCAGAAGTGGGCTGTCGCCAGAACCCTGCCATACTGGTACCCCGATCTCAGACTCCCAGCTTCCAGAACCATGAGGAGATTCATTTCTGTTGGTTAAGCTCCCCTGTAGTCTGTAGCATTTTGTTCTGGCAGTCTGAACTGATGGAGACAGATTTTCATACTGAGAAGAGATACTTCATAACAAATACCTAAAGCTGTGGCAGCAGCTTTAGAGTGGGGTAATGGGGAGAGGCTAGAAGGGTACTCAGTGTGTGCTAGAAATATGGACATTAACAGGAGTTCCGCTGAGGTCTTAGGAAGAAAGAGGAACGTGTTACTAGAAATTGGAGCAGAGGAGAAATGGCAAAGAACTTGGCTGAACTGTGTTCTGGTGTTTTGTGGAAGACAGAAGCCGCGAGTGATGAAATCATGTATTCAGCTGAGGAAATTTCTAAGCAAAGTGTTGAAGGAGAGCTTGGTGTCTCCTGATTGCTTTGAGTGAAATGAGAAAGGGGAGAGATGAATCGAAGAGGGAATTGTTCAGCCAAAAGGAGCCAGAACTTAAAGATTTGGAGTATTCTCAGCCTCTCCATATTGCAAAAAAAAAAAAAAAAAAAGCGAGAAACTTATTCTGCAGAGAACACAAAATGTGTGGCTGAATAGTCATTCGATAAAGAGCTCATGGGTGTGACTCAGGGACTTAAACAGCCATCTCTGCAGAAGCCTGGCATGGAGGTGGGACCACACCAGTGGAGACACTCCAGCTGCAATAAAGAGACAGAGAAGGTGAGATGGGATGAAGGAAGACTGTCAGATTTCTTGGATTCTATGGGACTGGCCCATAGAGCTATTCAGCTGTGAACAGGCACTACCTTTCAAGGAGGATCCCCCAAAGGCAATTCAAGAATCATCAAGGCTGCCACTCCCGGTGCAGCCAGAGTGCACAGGCTCAAGAGGCAGGGTTGTTGCTTCTGCCTGGGTTTGAGAGAGTGGGATGGGACCCATGCAGAGAGCTTAGTGTCTGGTGCCCTGTCCAACAAAGGAATGGGGCCACCCTACTGAGCTGGGGAGTGACACTGCTACCCCAATGAACCTGGAGGGCAGATCATTGAACCAAAGAGCTCTTGACATCTGTCTTGCTGGGTTTTGGACTCTTGGGACCTGTCCCCCTTTCCTTCTTTCCTAGTTCTGTCCTATGGAATGGGAATGTCAAGTCTAGGCCTGTCTCATCACTGTATTTTGGAAGCACTTATCTCTTCTTAATCCTAAAGGAAATCAACCCTGAATATTCATTGAAAGGACTGATGCTAAAGCTGAAGCTCCAATACTTTGGCCACCTGTTGCAAAGAACTGACTCACTGGAAAAGACCCTGATGCTGGGAAAGATCGAAGGCAAAAGGAGAAGGGGACGACAGAGGACGAAATGGTTGAATGGCATCACCGACTCAATGGACATGAATTTGAACAAACTCCTGGAGATAGTGAAAGACAGGGAACCCTGGCATGCTGCAATCCATGGGGATCACAAAGCGTTGGACACAACTCAGTGACTGAACAACAACACCAGATCTCTTCTCACAGGTTCACAGCTGGAGAGGAATATTGCCTCAGGATGAATCCTACCTCGAATCCCATCCATGTGTGATGTAGGAAATATTTAGATTAGGCTTCAGACTTTAGAGTTGTTGCTGGAAGGAGTTAAGAGGTTGGGAGCTGTTAGGATGGAATGAATGTGGTTTACATTCAAAGTGAAAGCCAAGTCACTCAGTCACTCCTCTGACTCTTTGTGACCCTGTGGACTATAGCCTATCAGGCGTCCGTCCATGGGGTGTTCCAAGCAAGAGTACTGGAGTAGGTTGCCATTTCCTTTCTCCAGGGGATTTTCCCCACCCAGGAATCGAACCCGGGTCTCCCACATTGCAGGCAGAGGCTTTACCGTCTGAGCCACTAGGGGAGTCAAGAGTGGAAAGCTCTGGGCTGAATTGTGCCCCCTTCACTTATAAGCTGATGTGATGTGTATGATATTTAATGACATTTGGAGATGGGATCTTTGGGAGGTAATTCAGGTTAGATGAGATCATGAGGGTGGGGCCTTTACAATGGGATCCGTGCCTTTTTAAGAAAATCCAGACACCAGAATGAGCTTTCTCTCCCTCTGCCTCATGACCACACAGCAAGCAGACAGAGGTCTGCAAGCCAAGAAGAGAGCTCTCATTAGAACCCCACCATGCTGGCATCCTGATCTCAGACATCCCAGCCTCCGGGTCAGGGAGACAATTGATAGCTGCTGTTCAAGCCCCCAGCTGTGGTGTTTCACTGTGGCAGCCTGAGCTAAGACAGTGCCCAGCTCCCTGCATCACCTTCCTCTCTCCTCGCTCTCTCTCAGTGAGCTCAGCCGTGCCTGCTGGCCATCTGCTGCCCATGTGCTAACAGCCCCCCTCTCTATGTGCTGTCACCAACCACCCCCCTCAGCTACCACCCATAGCAAGAGTCTCTGATATGTCCTCATGCTGGACACACGGTGCTGAGTTAGATGGGGTGTCCCACTTACTGGACCTTCTCCTCTGGGGTCTCCTGCAGCCTCTGTCCTCTGAGTGGCCCACAACCTCCCACCTCTTGACATGCTCAAAGTCTCAGCCTTCATCTTCTCCTCAAACCTGGTCCTCCCCACTGTTCCCATCTCAGTGTTGCCCCTGCAGCCCCCACTGACCCACATCAGAAACAAGCGGGCATTTCTGACTCTCCTGACACCTCAGGGACCATTGAGCCCTGCCAAGTTTAACTCCGGTAAATTCCAGAGTCCCCAGTCCTTCACATCCACTGTCCCTGCCCCATCTCAGGCCCTGGGCATCCCTGACCAGACCTCTCCCCCACCACACCACTGCCCACCTGCTCCCACATTCCTTCCACTGCTCCATCCTGTGACCCTGACACTTGAGTAGGGGGCTCATCCTGGAGTCCCATTCTCTGGGGCTGGGGGTGGGGTGTGGTCCCTGTTCCTGCCTCCTCCAGCTGTTCCTCTCCCCTCAGGGAGGAGGAGGGACAAGGGACAAGCTCCGGTCCCCCAACCCCAGAACTCCCTTCCTGCTTGACCCGACCTGCTTCCGGGGCCTGCGTGGCATTTGGACCCTCTTCCTGGGTCTGCTCCCTGGATGGTGACCTGCAAGGCCAGCATGCACCCCCTAAACCCCAGAGTGCAAGTGGGTGGGGAGGTGCAGACAGAGCCTGCAGGTTGGAGTGTCGCAGATTGTGTGTGAGACAATGGGCCGGCTGAGCCAAGGGAGGAAAGGTAAGGGCTGGCCCAGGTTGGGTCAGGTGTCAGGAGTCAGGGGCCAGCTGTCTCTGCTCTCTATATTCCAGGACTTGGAAATTTGTAGAGGTAAAAGGGAAAAATTTATTTGATTTGACAGTGTGATAGTTGCTCTCTAACTTAGATATTTAGCCCAATGGTCTGTGGGCCTCACCTGTTCTCATGCCCCCGGCTCCATATGTTAGGGGTGACCTGCACCCACACCCTGGCTGCCAGACAGTGATGATCCTAAACCCAGGATAGGCACACTAATCCTCAGCCTAGTGTTCCTCATGGCCTTCACGGCCTAAGGACGGGAAGAGGTTCCGTGAACTGGGACTGAGCCTTGTTGTGCCATGAAGACCAGCAGGACAAGTGCTAGTGTCCACATGACATGTCTGGCCCGGAGTCTGCCTGCCAAGGGAGGCACCGGAGGTTTGACCACTGTCGGGGGCTGTGCCTGTCAGGAAGAAGCATCCTCAGGGAGTCGTTGCTGATGCTGGGGGTCTGTGAGTGCCCTGCACCCTCAAGACTTCAGCTCTCCCATCCAGAAAAGGGGAAGACTGAGCCCAAGGCCTCTGGGGACCTTTGTAAGCCCAGAGTCCTGGGTGTCCCCTGCTCCCATGCCCCCCCGCAGCCTCCATGTCCAGTCCTGGCGGCTGTGGTCTCTGACCCCAAAGGCTCAGGCTCAGCCTTGCTCCTCTCACCTCTGTTGGCAGGACCTGGGGGGTAGATGCAGCTGTCTCAGGAGGTTGGGTGACCTGCTCGAGTCCTGAAATGGGGAGGGGGCAACTCCACCTGTGCAGTGGGAATGCTGATGGAACCCCACCTGGGCTCAGTGGACCCGACTCTAGAGGCTGGAGCTTGGCTGAAGGCCTCTGCTTCAGGGCCTATCTTCCTCAGCCACCTGTTTCCGTGGCAACCAGAGCCCTTTGGATGCAGCTGGGTCCCATCCTCACTCCACCCTATCCCTGGGGAAAGAAGGTGCCTTTATCCCAGGTGAGCAGCTGGGAGGCCATCACAGCTAGGCCCCAGTGGGTGTCATGGGCTGTGAAATCCACGACCAGGTGAGGGGGTGACTAGAATCCAGGCGTCCTTCACCCCCATTTGTTTTTGAAACAAATCAGGGATGCTGACGTTTCTGCTTTTTCTCAGCCTGTGAAGCTGAATGCGCTGTCCTCCTGAGATGTCAGAGCAGGACTCCCAGGCAGGGCCCAGGTTTAAGCCTGTACACCGGGGGCCCAGGAGGCTGGAGGGGTGGATGGCGCCTAGGAGGAAACCTCCCGGCAGGAGTTCTGACACCTGAGGTGGCAGCTGGCAGAGGCCTGGTCCTCCCTGGGCTCAGCCCACTTCCATTCTGGCTGACCCTGCCCTGGTTCCTGCCCACTGGTTCCTACTGATCCCTCCAAGGGGGTGGTGGGTCCCAACATGGTCCTGGTGAGGCTCCAGATTTGAGGGCAGCAGACAGGGGTTCGAATCCAGTTTCCAGCCCCAGGCCTTGCACAAGTCTCTTCCCTTCCTTCCAGCCTCAGTTTTGTCATCTGTAAAGTGGGGATGATGAAGCTAGCTAGCAGGGCAGTCATGGTATCAACAGGATACCCAGGGACCCCGATCTGAGATCAGTTCTTTTGCAGAAAGAAACTCTGCCCTTGGGCACCAGGCCTGGGAGACAAGGTGTTTTGGTGACTAAGAAGGAGAGTCAGTGCATCTCAGGAGCGGCTGCCATGGACAGGGCTCCCACAATGCACCAGGCCCCGTGCTCAGAGCTGCCCAGCCTCACCCTCAGCACTCCCAGCATCCTTGTGTGCATGTGAGGATCCGGTGCTCAGAGAGGGCCAGCGCCTGTCTCCAAGATGCACAGGAAGGGCAGAGGCAGGAACCAGCTCACACCCACCCCAAAGTCAGCCCCTCCAGAAGTGCCTGTGTGCACTGCTCCCAGGGCCTTCCTGGCTTAGCTTCTATCATCCCTAGACCCCCACGCTGGCTGCTGCTGGCTTTGTGCCCCTTCCTCTGGACTGTTCATTTCCCTGTGGGTAGGTTCCCAGGCCGGCTCTCAGACCAGCGATGTCAGGACATCTGTATTGAGGGCTGTTGACATAGACAATTTTTAGACTCAGAGAAGAGCTGCTCTGAAAGCTGAGGAAACACCTGACGGAAAATAAGAGTGACTGCAGCTTTGGGAGCTGAAAAGGCAGCAGCAGGAGCGGCTGCACCTTGCACTTGAAGGGTGGGGCAGGGTCAGGGGAGGGAACAGGGCCAGCCTTCCATGGATGGAGAGGGGCCTCCCCAGGCAGGTGGGCTTTGAGAGCCATCTGGGAGGTCCTTCCTGGCCTTGACAGATGGCGAGTGATGGGGCAAGGCCACCCACGGGCTGGGGGACTCACGTTTAGCAGCAGGCTTCTCCTGTTCCCACCTTTTACCCACAACCAGTGACACTGCTGATGCCACCACCCCTCTGCAGAGCTGTCCACAGCTCTGCCCTTCATTGTTCCTGCCTCCCCTGCCTCCTCTTGCCTGCATTCAGCCAGTGTCCTGCTCTATCCCCGGGACCTGCTGTGTGAGCCTGGATGTCGGCAGGCTGCCCGCCAACACAGCCTGTCTCACTCTGAACCCCACTGTCCCCTCCAGCCTGCTCTGTCCTCCCAATCTGCACATCAGCGGTGGAGCCAATTGCCCTCGATGTTCCCAGCTCAGCACCCCCATGACAAGCAGGCACCAAGCCCTCCTGGGGTCTCCATGTTCCAGCCCCTCTGGCCTCTCCACTCCCAGCTGCTCTGGCTTCTCCAAGGACAGTCCAGACCTGTCAGCTCACACTCCAGGGTCAGCACGGCCTCCTTTCTCCTCCCAGCCGTGGTCTTCTTCTACGTGGACAGAAGATCTTCCTAATTCAGACCCCTTACTTCCCTTCTTCAATGCCCTGGGTGATTCCTTGCCACTCTTAGGATCATACCAGTATTACACCCATAATACCAATGCCCCTTGACATGACTTTTAAGGCCATTCAGTCAACAAATACCTATTGTATCACTGTTATGGGCGGCACGCCTCTAGGGATGCTGCAATGATAAAATAGCCACAGACTGCTGTCCTCGTGAAGCTCACATCTCTAGTAGATGGAGACAGACGAGAATCAGTTGGGATATGCACAGTATTTAACATGGAGATAGGCGGGAATTAAGGAGAACAGTAACGCAGGGCAGGAGGAAGTTAGGGGCTAGGGCTCGGAGACACAGAGCTGGGTAGGGAGGCCTCACTAAGAAGGTACATTTGAATAGCAGCCTAGAAGGATATGCAGGGATGAGCCTGGTGGAGATCTAGGGAAGAGCGTTCAGAAACAGCAAGTGCAAAGGCCGTGGGCTAAGAACAAACCTGCATGTTCGAGGACCAGCCGGGAAGCACCTTCCCTTTCAGCCTGGTGGGGCCTCTGTGATGGTTAACTTCATGTGTCAAGGGCTGCCCAAATAGGAGGTAAAACATTATTTCTGGGTGTCTGTGAGGGTGGTCTCTGGAGGAGACTAACATTTGAATCAGTAGACTCAGTAAATCGCCCTCAGCAATGAGGGTGGGTATCACCCAATAATCCATTAAGGCTCAACTAGAATAACAAGTCTTGGAGAAGGAAATGGCAACCCACTCCAGTGTTCTTGCCTGGAGAATCCCAGGGACGGGGGAGCCTGGTGGGCTGCTGTCTATGGGGTCGCATAGAGTCGGACACGACTGAAGTGACTTAGCAGCAGAATAACAAATCAGAGGAAGGAGAAATCCCACCTCTGCTAGAGCTGGGACATCTGTCAGTGCGACTGGTTCTCTGGCCTTCAGACTGAGACTGGGACACCATCAACCCTTGATTCTCAGCCCAGGTTTGGACTGGAACTACACCACCGGCTTTCCTGGGCCTCCAGCTTGCAGATGGCTCATCTTGGGGCTTAGGTTCTATAATCACATGAGGCAATTCCTCTCTATTTCTCTCTCTATCCTATTGATTCTGTTTTTCTGGAGCATCCTGACTATGCAGTCTGTTTGTCCTGGCTCCCCTCCTGACACCATCCTCACCCTACACCCACCTCCCACTGTGACCAAAACATGCCACTGTCACTCAGTCTGTGGCCTGAGCTGCCCCTTCTGCAGAGATGCTTTTCCATGCACTCCCTCACACCCTTCATTCTACAAGCCCTCCCTGAAACTCCTCCACCCTCACCCACATAAGGCCACAGCTTGCTCTGTGTTCTCAGGTCTCTCTCTGTTGGGCAGGCCTTGGAACCTCCAAGTCATGGCTGTTCCTCAAGTGTTGCAGGCACAATCTCACCCCAGGGCCTTTGCACATACTGTATCTTCTCCAAGCACTTGCATGACTCATGTCCTCACTTCCTCCAGGTCCTTACCCAGATGTCACCTCCTGAGAGAGGTCCCCAAGTCCTCCACCCTCTCCACCTCTTTCCGTTGCTCTCTTTTCCATCACAGTGTATATCATGACCTGGCAGAGATGACAGAGTCTCTCGCTGGTTATCCTTGGTCTCCTCAGCAGACTCTGGCTCCAGGGGGCAGTGATTTATCTAGCCTGTGATGTTCACAGTTGTATACCTAGTGGCTAGAACAATGCCTGCTCTGAGACTGATCAATTTGGGGAATGGAAAAAATGAATGAACACAGGGTGTTGATCACATGATGCCAGAAAAGCATATTTCTGCCCAAGACCCTTCTCCCCATGTCCAGCCACTCAGCTGGGCCAAGATCCCAACTCTGTACCTCAGCACTAGCATGGGGCCAAGCGCATTAAAACATCAGCTAGTGTTTCTGCCCGAGTGAGGGAGCTGATGGATGGATAGACAGGGTGTCGCTGAGAGCCCAGGGTTTAAAAATAAACCGGCTCTCAGCTCTCCCATGTGTCATTTCTAACTTCCCATAAAAGCCCTTGGCAGAGCGGATTTCAGTCGCTCAAGGGGGATATTCAGGTTCAAGAAATAGAAAGCTTATACGTAAATACTTGTAAATAAAAAAGCTTATAAACACATTAAATGAACCCAATGGACAGAGCCCCTTTCCTGCCCTGGGAAGGCGGACGCAGTGCAAGGAAAGAGGATGGAGATTTGGGAGGTTCGTGTTTCCGCTGAGTGGTACCCAGGGCAGCTGAGGGCAGGGGCCTGGGAAGATCTAGGGGCTTGTGCTGGGGGTGCCCCAGAGCACGTGGCCCTGTCCCCAAGAGCTCTGGGCTGGCCCACCCCTCCACCCGCGGGGAGGGTGTGAGAAGCCCATGGCCAGTGCCCCAGCCTTGTCCTGGCACCATGGGAGAGGGAGAACAAGGGAAAGCCTCCCACAATCTCCCTCCAGCTGGGGCCTCGCCTCGCACAGCCCCCCAGCCCCCATCAGCCTCTTGGGGTGGGCAGGGGCTCTTTCTGCCATGCAGCCCTAGCCCTCAGCTGGGGTGCTCCTGGTGCAGAGGGGTGAGGATGCTCTCCTTGTTCCTTCTTCCCCCATGGTCCTCTCTCCCCAGGAGGCATGCACTGCCATCCCCGATGGAGGGGTGTCTCTGGCGGGGCTGTGCCCTGCTCTCCTCCGGACAACCCTTTCTTCACGAGGCCGTGCACACCACACGCTGAACTGGGCTCACCCGCTAGCCTGCTCCTCATCCACATTATCAGGAAACGGCAGCTCCGTTTCCCAGCTCCTCAGCCAGAAATCTGGGTGTCTTTGTGATGAATCCCTTGCCTCCACCCCCACCACCCCCAAGGTGGGCTGGCTCACCCTCCAAAACACCTCCCGGAGCCTGCCCTGTGTCCATCCCCTCCTCACTGCTCTAGTCCAAGCCATCGCTGACTCCTGCCTGGACCTTCACCTCCTCCGTGGGCCCCCTGTTCCAGCTCCAGCCTCCACGAGGAGCCAGACGAGCTTTTTAAATCCCCAAACTGATCAGGCCCCTTCCTTGCTTCAAACCCTTGTGATGTTCGGGGAACCTTGAGTTATTCCCGCCCTGCCGTCAAGGCAGGTGAGCCCTGCAGGGTCTGGCTGCTCCTTCCTCCCCTCCTCATGCTACCCCCTCATCACACTCTGCCCCAGTGCCCTTTCTTCTCCCCTCTGACACTCTCCTTCCCACCCCAGGGCCTTTCCACGTGCTGGGCCTTTGCACTCTGTAGATTGCTCTGTCCCCACCCCCACTCTTTAGGTAACCAGCTCCTTCAGGTCTCAACTGAATTGTCAGCTCCTAAGACTCCCATCTGAATTAGTCCCCTGCATGATCCTCCCGCACTGCCTTGTGTACATAGCGTGTTGACCTTGTCCCAAGGTATAGCTGTCTGTGCGACTTTTCCTTGAAGGGCATGTCCCCCTCCTAACAGTGAGCCCCAGGAGTTGAGGCACCCTGACTGGTGTGTCTCTTTGTCATTCCTGCAGCCAGTATGAACTCCTATCACTTGGCAGGTGCTCAGCAAATGACCTGGATAATGGGACGCTAAGAAAGGAAAGGGCATATGAAATAAGTAGCCTGTGTTCCTTACAAGAACAGAAATATCTTAAAGTGCTGTTAATTGTTGTATGGAGGGAGATGGACTTTTTACTTTATTTTTCTTTTTTGTAACTCACACTGCTTAATCAGAGCTGGTAATTACAACTCTTGTTTCTGGTTTGTGCCTCCTCGACTTGGGCCCTGAGGGCAGGAACCATTTCATATTTAAGCAGAATTAGTTCTGCGATGCTTTCATGGGAGCTGGAGCGTGCTGGAGTGTGGAGTGTAATTCTCAGTGATGCTAATTAGATCACGAAAACAGCCTGGCCTCTCTGGCTTCTGGGGGTGGAGGTGAAGGGTCTCCCTCTAACAAGCCTGAGAAGCCAGCCCCACCTGCTCTACGAATCCCCTCACAAATCCCCAGGCCCTGGCTCCCAGGGGAAATGAGGTCATAGTCCTTTCCAGGATTCCTCTCAGACCTCCCGTGGGGGGCTGGACAGCAGCCGATACCCAGGGCAAAGGGGCTTCCTGCCGCCCTCCTCCCACGTCCATTTCAGGGGCTTCCTGGAACCTCTGTTAGGTGTCTGGTGGGACTGTGGTGGTCAGGCTGGGCTGCTTCTAAGCACACAACTTCCTCCTTGTTCCCGCTAAGGATGGGATGGGATCTTTCCAGGACACAGCTGCTAAGTTGGGAGGTCAGTGCCACCATAAGGCCCTGCCGGCCACTCTCAACAACTCGCTTCCCAGCTTCCTGCCAGTCTCTCTCCATGTCCCTCTTTTCCACAGCTCTCCTGCTGCCTCTGTGGCTCATCCATCTCAGTCCACTTGGCTGAGTTTTGCTCCATCTCACCCCACATTGGACCAGCTAACCCACTCTGACCAGTGTTCCTCACAGATTGGTTCTCACTCTCACACTGTCCACATTCTTGGGACAGTCTTACCCACGATGGGGCATCAGCCACCACCTCCAATGCTAAGGATCCCAGACCTCCATCTCCAGGGTAGTAGACGAAGATATGGGACTGGCTCTGTCCCTGGGGGCTCAGATGATAAAAGCGTCTGCCTGCAACACGGGAGACCCAGGTTCGATCCCTGGGTCAGGAAGATCCCCTGGAGAAGGAAATGGCAACCAGCTCCTGTATTCTTGCCTGGAAAATTCCATGGATGGAGGAGCCTGGTGTAGGCTACAGTCCATGCAGTCGAAAAGAGTAGGACACGACAGAGCGACTTCACTTTCGCTTTCTGTCACTCACACACAGCAGGTTGCTTCACCTCCCTGAGCCTGGGTTTTCTCACTTATTAAAGGGGGAAGATGACATCTTCCTCACTTAAAGGTCCTCTGTGATCAAATAAGTCAGGACTGATCAGTCAAAGGCCCAGGTCACAGTAGGTGCCACCCACACACTACCTCTTTTCTGCCTTTGAGATTTCCCTGAGCCAGTACTCCTTCATGGAATCTTCAGCTGATCCTTCTGTGGGTCCCCCAGAGGAAGGAAGGGGGAGCTCTTTCAGGTTGGGAGGGCAGGGGAGACCTTTCCAAGGAGGTGACACTTGATCAGAGACATGGCGAAGTCAGGGAGTGAAGCCCAGGAATATCTGTGCAAAGAGCCTTAACAGCTGGTGCCAAGGCCCTGCAGTGGGCATGTATTTGGAATGTCCCAGGAGTATCCAGTAGCTGGTGTGTCTGGAGTGGAGTAAGTAATGAGGAGCATGGTGGGAAATGGGGGTGGAGAGGTGGGTGGGTCCAGGCCCAGAAGGGTCTGGTGGACACTCGCAGGTGAGGCTGTGATGGTGGGAAATGTCATTCCCTCGGGGGTCAGCAGGGATCCTATGTGACCATAATGTGACATCGGGACTTCCAAATCCAAGTCTAACCAGCCAAGCTGCTGCTGGAATGTCCATCTCCCTGCAGAGGGTGTGGAGACTGCCCAGAGTTGCCCTCTCTGCCGTCCACACTCTTTCCTCCCCACCATCCTGAATGGCTGGGAGAGAGGACGAAGGACACAGTTGCTGGGAGAGGAGCATCAGAGGACCCATCTGTGCCAGCCCCACCCCCAGGCCTCTGCTGGCGATGTGATGTGTGGAGACCAGAGCGAGGGTGACAGGCTGATGCTCACCCCACACCTGTCTCACAATAGAGTCTTAGGAACATTGCATTCTGGTAACATCTCCATGGGAAGAGAAAGCTTGGTGCTCTGTGGAAGAGTCCCTGAGATGCAGCGTGGGAAATGTCCAGGGGAAGAGGGGACAGGAGAGAGCCCATCACGACCTACAGACCATCCTGCCTACTGTTTCTGCTTGTTGGCTCTGCTGAAACCACCATCCTTCTGTCCCTCCTTAGTCTCTTCCTCCTCCTCCGGCTTCTCTCTTTCTCCTTTCCTCCTTCTCTTTATCCTTTCCTGCAACAAACAGTAACTGATTTTTCTCTGTGTGTGACCCTGGGGTGTGACATCCGGCCTCAGTGGGATCCCAGACAGACGATAATTCCAGCATCCTGTCACTGGCGTTGTGATGCTGCAGAGGAGCCAAGGAGATGCAGGTTCTGCCTGGGTGGGGAGGGGACGGGAGAGGGGAGCATTTTCTCCACGAGCCTCTCTGTTCCGGGCAAAGTGCCAGGGCCTAAGAGCCCTTAAGGGCCCGTGAGAATGTTTAAGGCCCAGGAAAACAATTTATTTGGCTTCAAAATATAAAGGGAAGGCTGCAAAGTTGAAACTGATAAATGCTTAATCAAATGTCTACAAAGCATAATATTTTCAACTGCTCACCTTTTCCTCCAACTTAGCTTCTGCATAGTTACATATAATTGGTATTTAGTAAGGGATGTGGGGGCATTTTGAGATGTTTGATCTGATAGGGGAAGGAGTTTCTAAAAGGGAGTGTCTGGGTTTGGGAGAGTCTTATAAAATCTGTGTGTGTGTGTGTGTGTGTGTGTGTGTGTGTGTGTGTAGGGTGGGAAGCAGGAACACGGGTGGTGGAGAGCGGAGACTTTGCAGAGGAGCCATGTGGCTGGAAGGGTGAGGGTCTTTTAACCAGCATTCTTGGGCAGGGGAACAGCATGCACACAGGAGCAGGCCTGGCAGAGCCTGAGGAGTCTGAGAAACAGGGACCATTCACTGAACCTGCAGTATGAGGTGGGGTGGGGGCAGGGATAGGACAGCTGGGGCACAGGTGTTATTTTACTCCTGAAGCCTCTCTGCATCCTCACACCTGCTTCCCCATCATTAAAGACCAGCTCTGCCTTCATCCTCACAGAGGCCAGACCAGCATGGAGGTTCAAAGCCTGACTTGGTCTTTCCACCAACTGCTCTGGCCTGGTCCTATGGACCCCACTTCTGCTCACGGGGTGTTCTCTTGGTTTAGTTGTGTGTGTGTGTTCTCAGTGGTGTCCAATTCTTTGCGATCCCATGGACTGTAGCCCACTAGGCTCCTCTGTCCATGGGGTTTCCCAGGCAAGAACACTGGAGTGGGTTGCCATGCCCTCCTCCAGGGGATCTTCTTGACCTAGGGACTGAACCCTCGTCTCTTGCATCTTCTGCATTGGCAGGTGGATTCTTTACCATTGTGCCACCTGGGAAGCTTGGTTTAGTCATGAGGAAGCAAAATGTGGAGGATAGGGAGAGAAAAAAATAACACAGAGACACAAAGCAGACTCCAAACTCCCTTCCTGGGTCACTTCTGGAAACAAGTCCATTTGCTCTTCTTTCTCCCCAGCCCTGTAGCTCATGCGGTAAAGAATCCACCTGCAATGTGGGAGACTTAGGTTTGATCCCTAGGTTGGGAAGATCCCCTGGAGGAGGGCATGGCAACCCACTTCAGTATTCTTGCCTGGAGAATCCCCATGGACGGAGGAACATGGCAGGCTGCAGTGCATGGGGTTGCAAAGAGTCGGACACGACCGAGTGACTAAGTACAATGCAGAATCCCCAGCTCAGCGTTTCAACGGAGTCTTCCCTCGTGTCCATTTAAGGGAAAGTCGTGCTGCCTCAAGCCCATTTGAGGATGACACCCAATCTCTGTCCAGCCAGATAAAACCTCTAGCTGCTGATGGGAGCCTGAAGTCACCTGTCTTCCGGGGCCCTCAGATGGAAACTTGGGGTTTCCTGGGGCTGGAACTTCCTGGCAGTGGATCCCACCTTCAGTATAGACCTGCCAGTGCCGCCACCAGCCACTAGGGGCAGCAGTGGGCTGTGGTTCCGCTTCTCCAGCAATGCTGAAGCTTGCTGTGGTCAAGAGGCGCAACTACCTTGGTGGAGGGTGGAGGGTGGAGGGTGGAGGGTGGGGGGTGGGGAGGGGTCACGTCAAACTTGCCCCTCCAGCCAGCTTGCTCCCAGATGAAGCAAGAACCCGTCATTAACAAATCGGGGCTTTCGGTTAAATGCTGTCTTCTCCTGGCTCCGTGGGTTTTCTTCCAAAATGTGAATTCTCTCTGACCTCTGGGGAAGTGAGTGGCTGCTTTCTTTTTTGGAGGCAGAATCTCAGAGCCATTACGTTGGAAGCTGGAGGGTGGGGTGGGCAGGGTTGCTGTGAAAGTAGAGAAAGTGGACACTGGAGGCAGGGTATGCCACCACTTTAGGGCCGAGCAACACCAGACAGGTGATTTAACCCCTCTGGGCCACTTTCCAACCTCGTCTATCTCATGGGTTGCATAAAAATGAGCTCAGTCACTACATGTAAAGTGTTTGAGATAGTGCCTGGCAGACAGAAAGCTCACAATAGGTGTTAGCGACTATAATAATAACCATGTTAGTTGTTCAGTCATGTCTGACTCTTTACGACACCGTGGACTGTAGCCCGCCAGGCTCCTCTGGCTATGGAATTCCCCAGGCAAGAATACTGGATTGGGTTGCCATTTCCTTCTCCAGGAGATCTTCCCGACCCAGGTATTAAACCTGGGTCTCCCGCATTGCAGGCTGATTCTTCACCATCAGAGCCACCAGGGAAGCCCGTATAATAATAATAGTAATTATGATAATTGTTTGTGTTATTGTTTTTATTAGTTTATATTACATTAGAAGTGCCTGCAGGTGCAGGGCGAGCAGGAAACCCTCAAAGCCCTTTCTGGTGTGGTCACTCCCTCCAACCTAATATCCCTTGCACCCTGCTGCTCCCCTAAGTATTTTCAATTACTCCCCATATTTTCTGACCTCTATTCCTTTGGACATACCATTCCCCTTGCCTGAAAGACTCTTCAATCATCTTTTCCAGGCCAACTCTTACTCTACCTGGATGAATCAGCTCAGATGCCACCTCCTCTGTGAAGCCAGCTTAGAGCTCCCCTCTCCCACACTTCCTGGAAGACCCCTGTGTTGCCAGCACCCTCTCTAGGCTCCTGCAGTAACTGACACATTCCAGGTCCTACCTCCAGGCACCCAGCACCAGCACATTCCTTACATTCACCAATGTAGGGATTTCCTCTGCTGTCTTTCCGTCTCTGTGTCTCTGGTCCCAGAACTGCACTTGGCACAGCTTGGGTGTCCATGAGTGATTATTGAACAAATAAAGAAGTGCACAGTGCAAGGGTCTCCTGGGTCCTCAGTGACTCACCCCCACTCACTCTGTGAAACCCTTGAGTTCCCCATCTGCCAACAAAGGTCCATCTTAGTTAAAGCTTTGGTTTTTCCAGTAGTCATGTATGGATGTGAGAGTTATACTATAAAGAAAGCTGAGCGCCAAAGACTGTAGTGTTGGAGAAGACTCTTGAGAGTCCCTTGGACAACAAGGAGATCCAACCAGTCTATCCTAGAGGAGATCAGTCCTGGGTGTTCATTGGAAGGACTGATGCTGAAGCTGAAGCTCCAATACTTTGGCCACCTGATGGGAAGAGCTGACTCATTTGAAAAGACCCTGATGCTGGGAAAGATTGAAGGCAAGAGGAGAAGGGGACAACAGAGGATGAGATGGTTGGATGGCATCACCGACTCAATGGACATGAGTTAGAGTAAGCTCCGGGAGTTGGTGATGGATAGGGAAGCCTGGTGTGTTGCAGTCCGCCAAAAGTCAGACACGACTGCGTGACTGAACTGAGCTGAGCCACTCTGGGACCCTCCCTCCCAGGACAGCAGAGAACACTGGCCTCCTCAGGCTGGCGGCACTCCGGGACTCGGGCTGTGAAAGGGGAAGGAATTCTGCTATTAAGCACATTAGTTCTGTCGTCTGGTCTTTGGGAGAAGAGCTTGCCTGGTAATTAGGGTTGTTAGGGGAGACAGAGGTGGCGCTGGTAGTGATGCCAGGGTCGACCCAGAGCAGCCAGACCCGAGGCTGCGGGCGGCAGAAGGAGGCACTGGGACCGGGCCAGGTGGGTGGGCACCTCCGTGTCTTCTCCGGGAGGCAGAGAAGGACCCGCGTTTTCCTGGTGTGGGAGACCCCCCGGCTCTGACCTGAAGGTGGCGCTGCCGATCCTCGCAAGGACAACTCTGCCGGCTTGCAGCCCTGTGCCTGAAGGTGGGGAGGGTCTGAGAGAAGCAGGGCGATCAGAGGAGGGAGGAGAGGAAAAGCTAGGGCTGGAAGGGGAGGAGGGGGAGAAGGAGGCTTCTTCACATCCAGGGCTTGGAGAAGCCGTATCCTCTTGGAATAAGCTCCCCACCCCAATGCCTACAGAGCGGTTCCTTCCTCCCTGACCCCCTCCCCCATCCTTGCGTGGCTCCTAGGGCCTTCAGAATGAAGCCCAGCCTACACAGCCCAGCCTCATCCTCTGAGATGTGATCCCAGAGAAGTCCTGTCCGGTCTTTCCCCACCTTCCCACACCTCATTCCACGCTCACACCCCAGCCCCAGCCACCGGGCACCGCCTGCCTCTCGCAAGGCTCCCGGCTCTCCCTCTCTGCCAGACCTCTGCAGGTGCCAAGTTGCGGCAGCCAGTGATAACCTATCTACCCCGGCCCTAACCCCATCCCCGCGCTGGCTCCTTGCGTCTTCTCTAGGTCTCAGCATGGGCACCACCTCCTCCCAAAAGTCCTCCCTGACTTCGGTCCAGGGTCAGGGTCCTCACCGGGGCTCCCCGTCCCATGCAGCCTCTCCCCTTATCTCAGCACTGATCACTCTGGGTTTTGATGGATTCATCTGTTTCCTTAGCCAGACTAGGAGCTTCCCCAAGGGCAGGGCATGGCCTCAGCCCCCTCAGTGTCCCCTTTGTGGCCAGCCTGGGGGCTGAACAGGCACAGCTGGGCCACAGACTATGCCTGTGGGATAAGTGAATAATCAGATGAAGGGGTGGGTGCAGGAGAAAAGGCAGAGGGAGACATGGAGGGAGAAAACAAAGCAGGGAAGAGATGGGCTAGGAGAGAGAGCGCTGAGCAGGGCATCCTGGCCCCCAGACGTGAAGGGGGCTCTCTTCCCTGAAGTCAGCCGGCTGCCTGGCTCTGGACCCCCTTGAACATCCAGCAGTTCTTCCTTATTTTGGGGTACAGGTAACAGAACCCGCTCAGCTGCAGGGGAAAGGTCTCTCAGGTGCTCAAGGCAAAGCAAACAGCCAGAACTACTGCGGTACCTGGACCCAGACCAGGGATGGGCACTGTCGAGAAGGCACATCACTCTCCATCTCTCTCCATGGGACTTCATCCTCCACCCTTCCCAGTGTCCTGCACACTGGGACTTTGTTCATCATCAGCTCAAACAACCAGCAGACCCAACTAGCTCCTTTTAGTCTCAGTCTCACATTTATAGAAGAGATACTGCCCAGCTGGGGCAGGGGTCTGTCCTGATCCTGTCCCCATGAGGTTGCGTGGAACAGGTCAGTGTCAGAGGGCACGGACAGGGCTGCTGGGGGCAGTGCAAAGCACACGGGGACATGGGGGCAGGGAATGCCAAAGGCAGCCTCACCAAGGTTCATGGGTGCAGAATCTGCTCCTTGTCAGGCACTCTGAGGGGTCATTTCAAGTCTTGGTCAAACACCACCTGACCAGCCCTTGCATTCCCATTTTACAGATGGGCGGCTCACTGCCTGTGCTCTTTCTGTTCCCTGAGCTTCCAGGCTCTGTTTCGTCCTCTGCCACCATCCTATTGGTTTTATTTGGTCCAGCCTCTTTCTTCCTGGGACCTCAGTTTTCTCCTCTGATAAACTGGGGAGACAGAGCCACAAGGTCCCTTTCAGCCCTGACACTTGGGGGGGTCCCTTTGCTCCACTTGGAGGCAGCCAGTGACCTCAGCAATGCTGGTGATCCATGCCCTTCTCTCCCAATGATTCGTTTGTTGTTCGGGGCCCTTGGAGAAACCCCTGGGTAAATATTAATAATGCAGGTCTGCCTTCATGTCTGAGAGAGAGGATGAATCATTTCCTGCTTGCCTCCTGGGCTCAGGATTGTAGCTGAAAATATGCTGGCTCTTTGGAGCAGCTGTAAAGAGATCTGGGTTGATGGGGTCTTGTAGCTGAGGCAGAGCCATGAAATGGCTGCCCCCGCTGGCTGCCTCAAGGCCTGACCCCTACTGTCCAAAAGGCATGTCTGCACTGGAAGGCTTAGCATCCAGGCTGGATCCTGCTGTTTGGCTCACTCTGCCTCCTCTTCATGTGTCTACAGAGCAGGGCTGGAGGAGGCAGGCTTACAGAGAGCTTGGTTCTCACCCCACTGAACCCTCCAAGTGTTCATCTTCCCTGGACCCGTGCTGGCCACATGTAGATGCAGCTCTGTGTCCCTATCCCGAGTATATTCTTCAAGGGCAGGGCTCCCCAGGTTACAGTCAGTACCCCCCAGAATTGGTGCAAGCCTCATCCTCTGAGAGCGTCTGTCCAGCTCATGGTGACCCCCCCTGCCCAGCCCTCTTCACCTACAAGGTTTTTTCCAGGTTATTTACAGGTGCTGATTGACCTGCCTTCTCTGGTGAGACCCAAACGAACAGGCAGAAAACCCATCCAAGGTGGACCAGGTAGATTCTCTCTCTGAGAAATCTGGGGTGGGGACTGAGGAAATCTGTCTTCGTCTGGGATATTCTCACAAATGGAGGTGTCTGCACTCGGGAGCTGTGGTGACCAGCTTCCATCTGGAAAGGGCAGCAAGAGAGAGCGCTGGCCCCTCCTTGGAGCTGTCTCCTTCCGAGGTTGTGCTGCTTCCTTGTCCTTGGGTTCTAGGAGATGTCATGGTGTCACTGTTAGAGCCACCGCCCTTGTCTGGTTAAGCCAGTATGAGCTGATCCTTCTACACACTCCCAGAATCCTGCCAATCCAGGCACACCCTACGTGGGCCAGGCAGTGCTTAGCTGTTTGACCTCATTATGTCACTTAGCCCTCTTATTACATCTGCCAGGTGGGCATCTCCAGCTTCCCGTTTTGCAGGCAAATGACACGGAGGGAGCTCAGACCACAGGTCTAGTCACCAGTCTGATTTTCCCACAGCCCTGGTTGCCTCTTCTCCCACCAGACCTTGTATGATACAAAGGGATTGTGAGCCAAAGGTCCAGAGGGACTTACTGGGGCCACTCCTTCCAGAACCCACTAACTCAGGGCCTGGGAGAGTGCTCAGCAGGGAGCTGGGAGCTCAGTGTGTTCCCAGGACAGCCCTGTGCTGACCCAACCTGAAGCTGGGAGGCAGGCCAGCTGAGGGGGCCCCTCTGCCCAGAGCTCTCTGAACAGGCCAGGGCTCCTGTAGTTGACTCTGCTCTGAGTCATTTGACTGGTCGGGGGTAATTGACAACTCAGAGTCATCCATTAGTCTCAGGCCCGCAGATGATTGCTGGGTGACTGCAGCCCCTGCCCAGAACAGGGACCCAACTGACCTTCCATTTTGGTCTTGTAGCTGGGCTAGTGGGTTATTTACAGGGCCAGGGCACCCGCTCAGATCTGACATCCCCTTCCTGTTGGTTCTCCAGCCACCGAGAGTGATTGGCCACCTACTGCTGCCCTCAGGGGAGGGTGACCCCAGCACTTGGAGAGAAAGTTATTTATAACCAGGGGCACAGCGGGCAGGGGGTCCCTGCAGCCTATCCTGCTGACATCATTAGACCGTGAGCAGCATTGATCTCCACATGTCCAAAAACTGCCTTCAAAGTCAAGGGCAGAAGCAAATGAGGACCCTGGAGACTGTTGTCCCCAGCCCCTTCATTAAACTGCTGAGGGAATAACATTCCAGGGAGGGTAGGGATGAGCCGGAGTCACATGCTGAGGCTGAGACCCAGACAGTGTGTCATTAAGTGGATAGAAGATTCCACAGAAATCACAGGCCAGACAAGATGCGGCGCCCTGGGATTCAAGGCTAATCAGGCAGACGTGGTCCGCTCCCCGGGGAAATGTACGGTCTATGATGGGATCCCATACTGTATGTATGCTCGGTCATGTCTGACTCTTTGTGACCCCATGGACTGTATAGCCCACCAGGCTCCTCTGTTCATGGGGTTTTCCAGGCAAGAATACTGGAGTCGGTAGCCATTTCCTCCTCCAGGGGATCTTCCTGACTCAGGGATCAAACTTATGTCTCTTGCTTTGACACGCAGATTCTTTATGGCTGAGCCACCTGGGAAGCCCCCTCTCGTGAAAGAGAAGCTGGTAATTCTCTGTGAACCTTGGAGTGTGTACCACCAGGGCTGAAGATCTCGGAGTCAGGGAGTACTTCGCAGGAGAAAGAGGGAGAGACAGGGACAGAGAGAGGAGAATGAGCAAAAGGGGTGAGCTAGGCTGTGGGGGTGTCTGCACACACCCAGGGTGGGGGGAAGGGAGTGTGTGCGGGGTGAGCACAGCAAAGCAGCAGGAGTTTGGTGAAGAGGGACAGAGGGCGGAGGCAGCCGGAGCCAAGGGTGGAGGGGGCGTGGGAGGAGCCTGACTCACTCTACTTGGAATTGTCAGACTGCAACTCCGCAGTCCTTCTGGGTGTGGCTCTTTCTGCAAGTGAAAGGGGCCAGTCTAAGGCCTCCTAACTGGTGAGGGGAGAAAACAGAATTGAGTCTAACCTAATTCCCAAATTGTATTACCCCATCTTTCACTAGACTGCCAAGCAGGATATTAAGTAGGGGGAACTAAGGAGGGTTCCTCCCAGGACATGAGTTTTAATCTGATTTTGGAAAGAAGAAAGCAATAGGAATCAGATAACAGTAAGGTTGAGAGGGGAGGAGAATCCAGATGTGGGACCTGGGCTGGGAGAGGTTCTAGGACCTGGGGTGGGAGAGGTACAATCAGCTCATCAGTGAGAACAAGAGTGGCTGCATTTACTTGAGCACCTACTATGTGCCTGGATGTTGCAAACACCTGAGATGTGTCTTGGAAGAAAAGTTATGACCAACCTAGATAGCATATTAAAAAGCAGAGACATTACTTTGCCAGCAAAGGTCCGTCTAGTCAAAGCTATGTTTTTTCCAGTAGTCATGTGGATGTGAGAGTTGGACCATAAAGAAAGCTGAGTGCCAAAGAATTGATGCTTTTGAACTGTGGTGTTGGAGAAGACTCTTGAGAGTCCCTTGGACAGCAGGGAGATCCAACCAGTCCATCCTAAAGGAAATTAGTCCTGAACATTCATTGAAAGGACTGATGCTGAAGCTGAAACTCCAATACTTTGGCTACCTGATTCGAAGAACTAACTCATTGGAAAAGACCCTGCAGCTGGGAAATATTTAAGGCAGGAGGAGAAGGGGACAACAGAGGATGAGATGTTTGGATGGCATCACCGACTCAATGGACATGAATTTGGGTTAACTGTGGGAGTTGGTGATGGACAGGGAGGCCTGGCGTGCTGCAGTCCATGGGGTCGCAAAGAGTCGGACACGACTGAGCGATTGAACTGAACTGAAATGAGATGTGTCAGTTCATTTACCCCATAGATGGCCTATGATGTGGGCACTATGACAGCTGGTTAGTGGTTGAGCCCTGATCAGACCAGGGTTCTCTGGATAGAAACCAAGGGTCTACCTGCCACAACCCAGATGGAGCTACTGCTGCCAGAATGTCTCCCAGGCTCTGTGAGCCCTGACAAGTTGCTTACCTTCTCTGTGCCTCTGTTCCTTCATCTGTAAAACAGGGATGCTAATATGCATGAAACACAAAGACATTTTTGTTAATCAGAATGCTTTTTAGGAAGAGTACAAAAGAGTCTGAAAAGAGAATTCTATGTGATGACAAAAGCCAGTATCTTGAGGGTATGGAGCCAGCTGGTATCAAGACTTTCTAGAAGGAGAGGGTAAAAGCTATCTATAGGAGATGGGGAGGCCTGTTTCTTCTGGAGAAGGGAATGTGGGGCACAAGAGGAGAGCAGCCAGGGAGGCAGTGACTCTGTGCCTATAAATTTGCAATAAGGCTAATAAATTCAGAAATACTTGGTGTAGGTGGATATTTTAGAAAGCACTGATGGACCTGAGCTTTGCACTTTGAAATAACCCAAAATGAAATACAGCCAGTGAGGCAGATGGAAGAGCCCAGTTGCAGAAGGAGGGGTTCTGGGGTCTAGGACTACCAGTGGTCATAGGCTGCCAAGGGCTCAGCCAGTTACACTAGATTCTTCCAAGGGACAAGGGCACCCTAGCTGGCACCTGGTTTCCCTGACCTTGATAGTCATATCCACCTGCTTGTCATCTTCCTGACCCCGCCAAAGTCATGTTCTGCTTTGACAAAGGTCGAGCCTCCCCTGGATTCCATCCTCTGCTGCCTGGAATCTCCAGTCTCACTCCCTCCACGCTGTCATCAGGTTTGCAAAGCAAATTCTCACCTCCATGTGAAAAGCAAAGCAGGGCAGGTCAAACAAAATCAAGAAAAAGCAAGAAGATCTCTCTTAACCTCAGCTCCTTCCACGCTACCAGCTCTCTGCTGGCCCCTATTCCCTCCCCTCCACCTTGAGCAGGTGGACCACAGGATGCTCTTCACCTCCTGCCCTGGCGCCTTTCACGCCTCATCTACTGCTTCCTGATTTGTCAAGGTCACACTTATGACTGCTTCTCTGCTGGAGGTGTATGGCATGAGGAGCCATGCCCCTCTCCTTCTGGAAACGCTCTGACTCCATGGTACTGCCTGCCTCCCTCCCATCTGCCTGGCTGTCTGTCTCAGTCTCCTGTGCAAAACCCTCAGGGTTCAGGCCTGGCTTTCCCTGGTTGGAAGACATGCTCTTTCCTGTGCGAAGCTCATCAATTGCAGTGGATATTTTTAACAACTTCATTGAAATATAATTGACATATGATAAATTAAACATATTAACAGTGATGTATTTAAAGACATAATTAAAGGGAAATTTTGATAAGTTTTGACATACGTATGCATTCATGAAACCATCACTGCAATCAAAATAATGAAAATATCCATCATTCTCCCAAGTTTTCCTTCAGCTCCTTAGTCATCTCCCCAGAAAGCCCCATTCATCTCCCCAGGCAATCACTGATCTGCTTTCTGTCACTATAGTTTAATTTATATTTTCTAGAATAGATCAATGAAATCAAACAAGATGCATTCTTTATTTGCCTGGTTTCTTTCACTTAGCATAATTCTTTTTATTTCATTTTTATTGGCTTACAATATTATCTTAGTTTCAGGTATGCAGCAAAGAGATTCTGTTACATATATATATTAAATATATATATATAAATTTATATAAACATAAATACAAATATATTTAAATATATGTATTTATATA
>NW_011494640.1:301628-311632 GCF_000754665.1 Bison bison bison | reverse complement strand
TTCGGCACTCAGCTTTCTTCACAGTCTGACTCTCACATCCATACATGACCACTGAAAAAACCATAGCCTTGACTAGACGGACCTTTGTTGGCAAAGTGATGTCTCTGCTTTTCAACATGCTATCTAGGTTTTTCATAATTTTTCTTCCAAGGAGTAAGCTAGTATACAGAAATTCAATTGATTTTTGTATATCCTGCAACCTTACTAAACATACTTACTATTTTAAATGGGTTCCATTGCAGGTTTTCTATGTAGATGATCATGTCTCTTTCAAGAAAAAGCAATTTTACTTCCTTATTATCAGTCTGGGTGCTTTTTATTTATTTTTCTTATGTTATTGCACTGGCTGGAACTTCCAGCACAATGTAGAATATGAATGGTAACAGTGGATATCCCTATCTTGTGTCTTGAGCTTATTGGGAAAACTTTCAGTCTTTTCCTGTAATGTATGATGTTAAATTCTAGACATCCTTCTTCAGAATGAGAAAGTTCTCTTCTATTCCTACTTCACTGAGACTTTTCATGACAAATTTTTATTGGATCTTGTCGATTTTTTTTTTTGCATCTGCTGAGCTGGGCATATGGTCTTTCCTTTTAAATTTGTTAATATAAGGAGTTTCTTTGATTGATTTTTGAATTTTAAACCAATCTTGCATTTGTGGGATAACCCTCCTGCTGGAACATGATGTATTAACTTTTTAATATACCACTGGATTTATTTGCTAAACAAATATTTAGAATTTTTACATCTATGTTCTTGAGGGTTATTGGTCTATAGTTTTCCATTCTTTTAATGTCTTTGTCAGGTTTTGGTATCAGGATGATTCTAGCTTCATAAAATGAGTTGGGAGTTATTATTTCTGTCAAATTTGTGTTATATTTTCCTTAGATGTTTGATAGAATTTACCAGGGAAGCTATCTGGTTCCAGAGTTTTCTTTATGGTAGCGTTGTAACTACAAATTCAATTTATTAAAGAGATATAGGAATAGTCAAATTATCTATATCTTTTTGAGTGAAATTTGGTAGTTTGAGTGTTTCCAGTAATTTGACCATTTCATCTAAATTGCAAATTATATTGTCATAAGGTTGTTATGAAAATTCCCTTACTATCCTTTTAATGTCTGTAGAATATATAGTGATGTTGCCTCTTTTGTTATTAACAATTTGTATTTTCTTTATTTTTAACTGATTGCTCTGGGTATATAGTTATTCTTTTATTTTTAAAAAAATATTGGGGTACAGTTGGTATACAACATTGTGTTAGTTTCAGGTATATGCAAAATAAATTATATATATATATATACACACACACATATATATATATCCTTTTTCATATTCTTTTCCATTGTGGTTTACCACAAGTTGTTGAATACAGTTCCCTGTACTATAGAGTAGGTCCTTATTAGTTATGTTTTATATACAGTAGTGTGTGTTCAGTTCAGTTCAGTTGCTCAGTCGTGTCCGACTCTTTGCGACCCCATGAACTGCAGCACGCCAGGCCTCCCTGTCCATCACCAACTCCTGGAGTCCACCCAAACCCATGTCCATCAAGTTGGTGATGCCATCCAACCATCTCATCCTCTGTCATCCCCTTTTCCTCCTGCCCTCAGTCTTTCTCAGCATCAGGGTCTTTTCCAATGAGTCAACTCTTCACATCAGGTGGCCAAAGTATTGGAATTTCAGCTTCAGCATCAGTCCTTCCAATGAACACCCAGGACTGATCTCCTTTAGGATGGACTGGTTAGATCTCCTTACAGTCCAAGGGACTCTCAAGAGTCTTCTCCAACACCACAGTTCAAAAGCATCAATTCTTCGGTGCTCAGCCTTCTTCACAGTCCAGCTCTCCCATAGTCCCCAGCCACGACACCGCCACCCATCAGTTACTTTCTAGTGAGTTGAGTCTGAGGACCTCAGTTTTTGCCACCCATCACGTGAATAGCTCCCAATAGCATTTCCAGCTTCACTATCCTTTGATTAAACTCAATTTAAACCCTTTATTTCTTGAATGAAAGACCAGATTCCATATCCCCACCCCCCGCCAGAGCTAGGTACATCACATGTGCTTCAGGGCCAAGGTGGACCTAGAACCTCTGCTTCTGGTGCCCTTTAGTATCCATTTTAAAACTTACCCAGTGCAGTCACTGACCACTTCCCTCATGCCAGGCACCATGTTAACATGTATATTATCTCATTTAATCTTTGTAACAGCCCTGTGGAGTAGGTGTGGGTCTCGTGGCCATTACAGAGATGTTTAAATCAAGCCTCTTGCTCCAGGTTGCACCTTGAGAAAGTGAAAAAGTGTGGGCTCAAGTCTGGGTCTGCCTGACCCAAGGTCACCACCCCCTCCAGCCCTAGGCAGTTCATCTCTCACTTCACCTGACTCAGGACATATAGGTATATCCTTGGGGATTTTAGGAGCAGAGAAGCAGAAGAGAAAGACCAGGAGGAGAAGGGGCAAGGCTGGCTGGAGCAGGGAGAAAGCAGGAGGGAGATGCTCTCTAATTATGAAGAAGTCTTTTGACCTTTTCATGTTCATTCAGCTAAGTAAAAATGGGTTGAACTTTGCTGCGCTGCCTTGAAGTATAAATGTAGATTAATGAGGAAAATCTGCTTTGCTAAGCTTGGAGATCAAATTGCTAAACATGGAGATCAAATTGAGCATGGTATTAAGTCTGATAATGCCAACTCTCATGGCCAGAGCCAGAACCACGGCACGAGTCTGTGTGTGCTCACAAATGTGTCTTCAGATCCTGCTAAGAGCAGAGGTCTTGCTGTGTTAGAGGTGAACCCCAGGGAAGAGGCAGGGGGACTCAGATGGGAGTGTCTGTAGCCCACCCTCCTTTCTCTGGCTTAAGACCAGACAACTCATGATCTTGTAAGTGTGTAAGTGTTCATCGTACTTTGTGACCCTACGGACTCTTTGGCACCCCATGGACTGTATAGGTTGCCTGGTTCCTCTGTCCATGGAATTCTCCAGGCAAGAATACTGGAGTGGGTAGCCATTCCCTTATCCATATGACCTTGTAAGTTTCAGCAAAGCTTATGATAGAGGTGTCCAGGGACTGGTCCTGTTGGGTGCTCTGGGACCCTCAGAGACACTGCAGAGCAGAAAACTCAGGCATCTAATATGAGCATGGGTGGAGAGGCAACTGAGATGCAAAAAGGGAGAGTGGGGAACAAGGAGAAGGTGACTTCCTGCTCAAATTCCACCAGCTCGGAAACCTTGGGCAAGGTATTTCCTGTCTCTGAGCCTCAGTTTCCACACCTGTATAATGGGGCTTACCTCTCCTGCTGTGAAGAGGGATGGTGAGGATTAAGTGACATAATACATATACAGGGCTTGGCATCTGGTTCATCTCCTCAGTTATTCAATAAATACTGATGGGTGGGCCCCAGGCAAACATCAGACAGGAAGCAGACATGAACTGCCACTGGTCATGGACTCATTAACATCCATGAAGGAGGCTAAAGCCAGGGAAAGTCACCTAGGAGCTAGTGGGTCAGTGGCCCGAAAATTGAGCAGCCTGTACCCCTGACTTGCTGTGCAATTTTAGGCAGTTCATTCAGCCTCTCCGAGCTTCAGATTTCTTATCTGTGCAAAGGATGAAGGTCACAGCCTGAGAGGGCTGAGTGTCTGAGAGTATGCTTAGCCAGGATGTTATGTCCTTTAGAGCCTATGGTTCTAGAAGCTTCAGTACCATGGATCTATCAACACAGTTGGGAGTTATCAGAGGACAGGAACTGTGATGAGAATTCTGCCAAGCATGGAACCCCAAGTCACTCCCTCCACTGGAGGTCCCCCTGCAAGGAAGGCACTGGACTCCATGAGAGAGAAAACGTGGTGCTTGCTCTGCTCAGGCAGCCTTACTTGAAATCAAATCTGGGCTGTGTGACTTTGGGCATGTCACTTTCCCTCTCTGAGCCTCAGTTTCCTCATTTATAACATGGGAATAGACTAGAAAGCATATTAAAAAGCAGAGACATTACTTTGCCAACAAAGGTCCATCTAGTCAAAGCTATGATTTTTCCAGTAGTTTGAGAGTAATGTGAGAACTGGACTATAAAGAACTGATGCTTTTGAACTAGTGTTGGAGAAGACTCTTGAGAGTCCCTTGGACTGCAAGGAGATCCAACCAGTCCGTCCTAAAGGAGATAAGTCCTGAATATTCATTGGAAGGACTGATGCTGATACTGAAACTCCAATACTTTGGCCACCTGATGCGAAGAACTGAGTCATTGGAAAAGACCCTGATGCTGGGAAAGATCGAAGGCAGGAGGAGAAGGGGATGACAGAGGATGAGGTGGTTGGGTGGCATCACTGACTCCATGGACATGGGTTTGAGTAAACTCCGGGAGCTGGTGATGGACAGGGAGGCCTGGTGTGCTGCAGTCCGTGGGGTCGCAAAGAGTCGGACACAACTGAGCGACTGAACTGAACTGAACTGAATAGTTATACTTAACTCAAGTATGTGAAAACTCAGAGTCTGGTCTGCCCAAGGCCTTGGTTATGCATTTGTATCCTTTCTGGGAGGGCCAGAGGTTTCTCCATCCTTCAAGACCCCATCCTCAGGGACCCAGGACAGCTTGGGGTTATAGAGGCATTCTCAGGAACCTTTCTGATGTCATCTCTCTCTTCAGTGTGAAGAAACCTTCTCTTGACAACCTGTTATCACCCCTCTGCTGATAACTCTCACACGCCTCACAGCCTAAGGGCCTCTGCCTGACACCAGGCCCTCCTGCAGCGCTCACAGGGATACCTGCTCTTAGCTCCAGGTGCCTTGCTAGTTTGTCCGCGATGCCCCCAGAGGCTTTGCAAGGTGGGCCTGACCCCCGCTTATAGATGGGAGGGGGCCCAGAGAGGGTTGCAGAGTCAGGGTTGAGGCCACTCTTGTCCGGGCTCAGAGATGGCCCCCTCCCTGTGTCCACTGTCTTCCCACCTGCCGTCTGTGGGCTCTGTCCCACAGGGACCGATAGTGTCATCACTGACTCTGGGTACACCTGGAAGTGTGCTCCGGGCGCTACATCCTTCTGTCCTGACTGCACCCATTGGGATGGAGCCGTCAGAACCTAAAGATGAGGTGTCAGCCACACTGGCCACCGGTGCCACTTCGGCTGCCTCACTGGGACACCTGTGACCCTAACCCTGAGCTTTAGTACTGCATCTGCCATGTCCCCTGCCCAGGGCAGGCTTCACCTGCCTTATGCCATTTCCAATGGGGAAAACACACTCTGGGTTCAGGGACCAAGTCAAGTACCATCTGGTCCAGGGAACCTTTCCTGGTCTCCCCGCTCAGAAGCCCCCGCCTGTCTTAACCCAACTGTCTTTGGCTGAATCCCTCGACTCTGTGTCAGGTGGCATGGGGACAACTCATGTCCCAAGATCCTGCCTAGTGAAAAATGTGTGTGTCCCTTCTGTAAAGACGCTGCAATGACCTGACCCCCTACCACACTCTGTCACCTCTCCCTGCTTTATTTTCTTCACAACCCTTTATCAACAGGTGCCATATATTCAGATGTTTATTTGCTTATTTTCTTTTCCCTGCATGAGAATGTCAGGTCCCCTGGGGCAGGGAATTAGACCTGTCTGTCCTATCCACATGGCTCCCTTGCCTAGAAGAGTGCCTACACACACTAGATGCTCAGATGTGCTTGTTGAGTGAAGGAATTAATAATGAATGGGGGTCGTTAATACCAGGATATCTGGAGTCAGAGACCTGGGTTAAACCTCTGCTCTTCTCCCAAGCTCCCAAGTGTCCTGAGCAGGTGGGGTCTCCTCTGTGAGCTTTTGTCTTCTCATCTCTGTCACGGAGGCATCACAAGAGCTCCTGCCTCTTGAGATGAGGTTGCACTAGCATGAGATGAGGCCTCCGGAGCCTGAGTACTGAGCCTGGTGCAGAGTGAGCTCCCAAGAGACACTGTTCTCTCTGCAGCCGCACACAAGCTTCCTCACAGGCTTTGGGCTGCAGGACTTGGGGCAGATAGCTCTGCTCAGAGCCTCTGTTTCCTTATATGTCAAATGGAAATCCTAACACCTGTCCTGGCAGGTCGCTGGCTCAGGAAGTGATAACGATGGTTGCTAAACTGATGAACAGCTCCCTTTGTGCTTTGCCCTAGCTTTATACAAATTAGTATATTTCATCTTCATTTCACCCCTAGGAGATAGGTGCTAACCTTGTCCCCATTTTGCTCTTGAGAAGCTGAGGCACATGTCAGGGAAGTGACTGGCCCTGGGTCAGCAGAGAGTAAGTGTGTGCCCAGCACACTATGGGCACACAGTATGGCCCTTGGGTGTGTGAGTTTCTGTCCTCTGCCCCACTCAGCCTTCAATCTGCAGCTGTGCCAGGCTAATCTCTTCTTAGCTGCCTTGAGCCTCGCCACCCACTTGAGGCAGGTGGTCTTTTCTCCAGTGTTTACTATTCAGTTGTTCCCTTGGTTTTGAAAAGAAGTGACCATGTTGGTCAAGGAGGGGGTGCAGAAGAAGGAGACAGATGAACGGAGCGTGAAGATGATGGGAAAGTGGGAATAATGTTTTAATCAATAACAGAGAAGAGCAAGAGGAAAACAAGCCGTGGTTTTTTTAATGTATCTATTTATTGGAACTCTAATAGATTTTCAAGTCTTTGCAAGACTTGTGGTGGAGTGCAATCAGGATGCGGCTTTGTGGACATGACTGCCAGTGGGGAAGGAGATGGGGAAGAGTTGCGGTGGACCCTCAGCCCACACTGGCTCCACTCAGAGCCCGGTGGCCCGGGGGGTGAGGCCAAGGGCTCTATAGGAAATGGACACCTCCTGGGCAGCTGACAAGTACCAGGAAGTGGGCAGAAAATGGAGAACAAGAAGGGCTAGACCCTATCTTAAGAACACACATGGGGGCGGCAGAAGGGGCTATACCAGAAGCACCTTAGAATGGGCTCACTGACCAGTCACCCGACTCATGCTATCCTGTTAATGTTCCTGGGGTTACTGGTCTTCTGGAGTTACTTGTCCCACTGTCACCAATAGGAGGGCATTACAAAGTAGGGAGGTCTGTGCACGCCTCCAGCACCAGGAGCCGTGCCCTAGGTAGCAAAGAGCTTCTTCCAAGTTAGTGTCTTGCTGGGTGGGAAGTCAGGCAGCTCCAGGACCCGCAGTGCCCAGTGTTCAGGTGACCCTTCCAAGGGCATGGCCACCCTCACCTGCAGGGAGAGGAGAGAGCAGGGGGCAGTGAGGACATGAGGACAGCAGAGGGTGGGAGTGAGGCTGAGAAGAGAAACCTAGGAAGACACCGATCTTACTCCACGAGCCAATCAGGACAGGCTGTGTGTGTGAGACAAGAGACAGAGACAGGGAATGCTTCCCTGACCTCCCAGACAACTCACAGACACACAGACACACACACACACACACACACATGCATGCACACACTTGCACAATACACACATATGCACATGCGCGTGTGCACCCACGTGGACACAGGCATACATTTACTCCCTGGTGTGCACACACACCGAAACAAACACAGCACCTTTCTCCACGGAACATGTCGCATCCCCATTCCACATTTGTCGGCGAGACTGTTAGATCATCGCGTTCCTTCCCCTAGACAGTGCACAGCTTTGGGAAAGCTGGAGCGCCTTCCGACATCAGGCCCAGGGCCCAGCACATAGCAGTTGCTCACAAAACAAGCGTTTGTTGACTGAATGAATGAAAGAAAAAGGAGCAAACCAAGTGACAAGCGGCAAGGAGGGGGCTTGGTTTGGGCGGCTGACACATCGCTGACAGCTGGTGAAAGAGACGGCTGTGCACGTGGTTGTGGAATTTCTGAGCGACTTCCCAGAGAAGCCCTTCATCTCACTGTTGAGATCAAAGACCCTACTTGACCATGAAGCATCTTGTTTCTTCTAGTTTTTAAACAAAAATCAGCACGGGCTTTGGGACCTGGAACTCGGGGAGTGAAGGCTGGGAAGAGCCAAGGCTGGGAAGAGCCGTCCCCATGAGGAGGGATACACGCACGGGCTCCAGTTTTTTAAGCAGCTCTCCTCATGATCACCCCTCCAGCTTAGATGAGGAGTTTCCAGTGAGCCTAAAAGGAACGGGCATTTATTGAGCGCTTGCTGCTGCTGCTGCTAAGTCACTTCAGTTGTGTCTGACTCTGCGCGACCCCATAGACAGCAGCCACCAGGTTCCCCCATCTCTGGGATTCTCCAGGCAAGAACACTGGAGTGGGTTGCCAGTACCTTCTTCGTACTGAGCGCTTATTTTATGTCAAATTCAGCCCCGCAGATAGACTAACCCGTTTAACCTTCACATCAGCCTTTCAGGGAAGCCCTTGGCCCGTTCCCGATGGGAGCCTGAGGCACAGAGAGGTATGGCCACTTTTCCAAGCCTCACAGCTGCTGAGTGGAGATGGAGAATCCTGGGCTCCAGAATATCTCCAACCTGGCTTAACATCTTTTTGTTTGAGTGACACAGGGTGTCTCTTCAAGCCTGAGATCCCTCATCTGGAAAGTAGGGACACAGGAGGATCCCCAGAAGGACTAACTGCTGTGAGCACCGAGGGAGACAATGAAGGCATTCAGCAGGTGCTCAGTAAATGGTCCTCTTCTACACACAGGCCTCCTGGCGACCCACGAGGATGGCTGAGACCAGCCCAAGCCAGACAGAACCTGAATATAGCACTGAAAGGGGGTTAGGGCATTGACTCCTAGAGGCCCATTCTACAGATGAGGAAACTGAGGCCTCGGAGGGAAGTGAGTGGTCCAGGTTGCTGGCCTTGGAGGTGTCACGTCTTCTCATTCACAGGGACAGGGTTTCTTCCTCACCCACAGCTGTGGTTCAGACATTGCTTCTGAGTTTAAAAGTAGTAATAATTAAGTCAAAAGAAAAGGATGAGCAAGAAACTCACTCCCAGCTGACCTCTGGGGCCAGGGCTGGGGCTCACCTGCATGTCCTGAGAGCAAGGAGAGGAGAAAGGCTTTTCTGTAAGGGCTGAAGCCTGAGGGCAGGGCCTGGGGGTGGCCTGAAGGTGGTCTTTCTAGAGCAGAGCTGTGGGTGTGGCTTCCCGCTCAGCGCTCCTCACCACCAAGCACGTGCCTCTCCTCAGACTGCTCGGCCCTTCCCATCAGCATCCAGCCCAGAAAATCACACCCTTCTCTTAGTCTGCTTCACTCTCCATCAGGGTTAGGGCACTTCACTGAGAACACATTTCTAGAGCTCAGCCACCCGGAGGAAACTTATCCACAAAAAGACTAATGTACCGAATAATTTACCAAAAAGTATTAGTGCCTATATTTTTGGTGTCTGTATCCACGCTATGTGTTCATTTATCTACTCAGCAGCTATTTACTGAGAGAGAACCTACTGTGTGCCAGGGCAGTGTAGCAGGCGTGAAGGTTCTGAAAGTTAAGGGTTAGAAAATTCAGAGTCCCTGCTAAGTTGTGGATGGTGGCAAACGGCAGCAAAAACAGCCAAGGGAGAGAAGGAAGATGGAGCTGGATTGTCGGCTGATCTCTTGTCACCTGGGCTGGCCTGGCAGAGCTGTTGGCTACCCCACAGTCCCTTCCCCCACGTGCTGTCAGAGCATCTTGCTGGCCTTGGACATGGCCCTGCATTCACCGCTAGAACCCTCTGCCTCTGCTCACCAGACCCAGACTCAGGGATCCTCGCACAACCAGAAAGGGGCAAGGCCTCCTTTGGGCTCTTCCAGCTTAGTGGTTGTGGCCAGAGAGATGCGAAGCTCTGTCCCCTGCCCTCCTCACAAGATGATGGACCATTAATATGATCTTCAGATCATAGGATTTTGCATCCTGCTTCTCCCACCAAAAAGCATCTATTACTTTAAACAAACAAAAGTAGACATAGCTAAAGCAAACTGGAAAAATCAGTAAGTAATAAAAGTTAACGTACAAGCAAATACATTGCTTCCATCACAGATCCCATAAGAGGGTCTCCAGAAATCAGCCCAGTTCTGCACCTGGAGAGTCATGAATCCTGGCGGGGTGGATGGGGGTGGTCTTGAGTGGGG
>NW_011494640.1:300523-301528 GCF_000754665.1 Bison bison bison | reverse complement strand
GGAGTAAGATGCCACATGTCCTTGAGCAAGTCATGCTGTGTGTTCATTCCTCTACCAAACAACTGTTTATTGTGCCAGGGCAGTGCGGCACGGTGGAACCTATCTGGTTTACAACCCACCTCTGCGACGGCTGTGCATCCTAGGGAAAATTACTTAACCTCTCTGTGCCTGAGTTTTCTCATCTCGCATGTGATAACAACATTAAATATCACACAGTGTTTTGGTGAGGATTATGGTAGATAGTCCGTGCAAAGTGATTTCATCGATTCCCGGCACATGAAGTTCTTGATAAATGTTAGCAGTTGTTAGCGTTGTATCGGTCGTTCTCTGAACCAGATACTACCCCAGCCTTGTGGAGTGTACCTACCAGCTAGGGTCTGTTAACTCCGTTGAATGGATGAAGAAACCATGCTTCACAAGTTAAGGGACTCGCCCAAGGCCACCCAGCTGGTCACTGACAGAACAAGGATCTGTCTGGATCCATTACTACTGGGTTCGGCTGCATGTAACAGAGATTCTGGCCAATAGTAGCTTAGTTTCTGGCCCAAAGTGAGGTCCGGGGGGTTAATTGCTGGCTCTGGGTACCATGAGAGCACAGGGGAGGCCCTGCTCAGAGTAGGCAGTCAGGGCCTCCCTGGGAGGGGACGTTCCTGTGGAAATCAGGAGGCCCAGGGAGAGGAGGTCAGTGAAGTGGGAGGGAAGAGTTTGTGCAAAGGTCCAGGAGAGAACAAGTGACCAAGACATGTTAGCAGGATGGAAAATGGGTCCGTGTGGTCCAGGCAGCTTGGGGGTGGGGTGGAGGTAACCAAAGATTGAGAAGAAGGGGGAAGCAGTGGGGACTGCATCCTGATGGATCCTCACAGGGACAAATGTGACCTTGACCCTGAGTGCAATGGGAGCCCTCAGGGACAAGAAGCCCTGGAAAGACTCAGCAGGATGTGCATTTTAGAAAGATGTTAATGCTGTTTAGGAGGCGGAGGAGGGAGAGGTGTAAGAAATAAAGGG
>NW_011494640.1:294708-300131 GCF_000754665.1 Bison bison bison | reverse complement strand
GGGGGAAGTGGTCGAGAGGGTGGGCTGCAGGCAGATGGAGCCTGAACCAGTTAGGAGGCCTTTGTGCTTCACGATTTCCTGGATGAAGGTCACAGGGATTAACAGAAAGCCTTCCCTGGGAGAACCCTGGGTGGAGGCAGAGGAGAGAGGACTTGGTGATCACAGAGATGGGGCAGAAGGGGTGGTGGGTCTTGATGACCAGATCTGCAGCCGTGTGGCACCCCGTGTTGGGGATAAACATGGGATAAACACAGGAGAAGCACGTAGAGACCAGTTCCCCTAAGGCTGCTCATCTCCAATGGCCTGTCTGCTTCTCATTGGTCTCAGTGTGACTTGCACACAGGCTCCTAGACCTGTCAGTGGGGTCCACTGGAGAGCTTCCAAGCTCATCCCCCGGCCCTCCCAGGAGCCTCGGGCATCCCCAGGTGACAGCGCTGTCCACACATCAGACCTCATCTCTAGGCTCCAGTTGGAGCCAGGTCACAAGGGGGCCAAGGAAGGCCCTTTTGTTTCCCGCCCCCCACCCAGAGTAAGCAGACTCTTCCCAGGCCTACTGCCGGGCTGGGAAGCTTTCTGGGAGCTTCCTGCAGACACGGTCCTTTGGGAGGGGTCGGGACACAGGCCTGACTCCCAGGGGGGTTCTGGGTGTTTGGGTGCCAAGACTGCACTCTCCCCTCCCATCCCTGATGACCGTCTGTCTCAGACCTCGGCTTTCTGCCCAGAGTTGGAGGTGGGGGCTTTCCTGGGGCCGTGATCCTCTCCAGATGTGTGCTTCCTCTTCCTGGGTACTCACAGAAACTGCCGCTCCCAGCCCGGGACCTTGGGCTGTCCAAAGTGTGAACAGAGGTGGCACATCCTGAACCCGAGAAGGGGGGGAAGGGCGTGAGACCCAGAGAGAGGCACAGTCACTGACTGCCGGCAGTTTAGCCCTCCAGGTCCTCTGGCTTTCCTTATCACTTCCTCCAAATCTTTTTATCAGAGTCTGATAACCATTCAAAAAGCTACCAGACAGATGGACCCGTGGGAGAATGACAGCCCTGACACTGACAGGCCTATAAACTGAGCACATCACCATCACCTTGTCCCAGGCTCATCACAGCCGTGCCAGCCGGGTGCCGTCACTGTCCACAGTGTACGGAAGGCGAAGACGAGATACGAAGAGGCTAAGTCGCTTGCCCATGGTCACACTGCTCTTAGGTTTTGGACCAACCTCTCCAGCGCCCCCATCCCTCACAGCTCCCTCCTCACAGCTGCTGCAAAGGCCCTTCCTTATTATGCAAGAGGCCCCGAGAGGGCAAGCAACTCTTCAGTGGCCACACAGGGCATTAGTGGTTGAGCCTGTCAGGGATTCCTCCAACCTTCAGGACATTCTGGTCACCTTCTCCTTGGGCACCAGGAGGGAGGTGACCCAGAGGAGGGAGGAGGCTGAATACAGGGAGGCCCAGGCAACTCTGGAAGGTGCCATAAAGATGGGCAGTGCCCACGGCGGCTAGCAAGCTGCCCAGGGACCCTGGGCTCCCTTCTTCCTCCCACCCACACACTGCAGAGAAATATAGGCTTTAAAAATGAAAGCTCACTTCAAGTAAACAGATTAGCAGTGGTCTTGTGCTAGCACCTTATTAATTAAGTGTCCTAAATACATTGAAACCTGGGCATTTAATTTAGATTTATAGGGATAATTTAAATTTATAAGACCAGCCATTATGCATTAAGTACAGAAAATGCCAATTGATTTTCACAGGCGATATTTATTGAAGTGTTAAAAAAGAAAAACTACGTAAAATTTAATTACCCTGGTGTTGAGCGTAAGTGCTGGCAGGGAGTTTAGGGTGATGGTGGGGGGAGGTGCGTCTTACTTCAGGAGCTGTTCTCTTATTTTCCGGATAGCAATTTCATCTTCCCCTTGCTAGTTATTGAAATAGAAGTAGGCATCACACCACAAATAAGAAATGCGTATTATGTGTCACGATGCAAGATGCTGCCTGGGCTGCTTCTACACCAGCTTCAGGATGAAGTCCAGAGCTGGAGTTCTTGTCCCAGCAGGCACAGCCTGACCTGTGACCTTGGGCACTCACCTCACCTCTGTGTGCTTGTCTCCAGAGCTCAGAACCAGGAGAGGCGGGAGCTGGTGGTCTGGTTGCCCCTGCTGGCTCTGACATCAGATGACCTTAAAGATTTGGTCCCCCATCTGGAGGAGGCATTGGTTGTCATGTCCTAACACTCTCATCTTTCTCTCTGTCTCTCCTTATACACCCTGAAGTCTTGGAAGCTCTACTTTGATGATTCTCAAGTGTTAGCGTTAGGGTCAGGTTGAAAATATCAACAGGTAAAAATATGTGCCTTTTTAAAAAATCATTGTGCATCTGCTAGGTGGCAGGTGGTCGGGGTGATGGGCCGGCCTCCTCCCAGGTGAAGTCAGGCCAAGCCACAGGGCGCTATGCTGAAGTGAGGCAGGTGGGCCCATGGAATACAGGGGCTGGCTGCGGACCCTGAAGGCAGGGCCAGGGTTGGTCATGCAGAAGCCATACCAGGTGTTTCAAATGGAGGGATTTAATAAAAGGAACCAGTTATGAGAAGGTTGGAAGAGCAGAAGGAACCAAAGGGAAGTAGAGATAACCTAGAGGTTAGTTCCCACAAGGTGGTATAGCCAGAGCCAGGAGCACTGGCTGTGATTCTGGTGGAGACGTAGCCACTGGGGCCACTCTTGACCTCCACTGCCAGACCCACCAAGGTCCACTAGAGCCCACACCCACTCACTGCTACGGCTGACAGAGCCCACAACTGCGGCTGGGACCGCCAAGAGCCACTTCTGGGCGGTGAGTGCTCCTGAGTGAGCGTCTGTTGGGTCCCAATATCCTCACATTATACGCTGTTCTTGGACAGAAAGGAAATCCAACCAGTCCATCCTAAAAGAAATCAGTCCTGAATATTCATTGGAAGAACCAATGCTGAAGCTGAAGCTCCAATCCTTTGGCCACCTGATCCAAAGAGCTGACTCAGTGGTAAAGACCCTGATGCTGGGAAAGATTGAAGACAGGAGGAGAAGGGAATGACAGAGGATGAGATAGTTGGATGGCATCACCGACTCAATGGACATGAGTTTGAGTAAGCTCCGGGAGTTGGTGATGGACAGGGAAGGCTGGTGTGCTGTAGTCCATGGGGCTGCAGAATCGGACACGACTGAGGGACTGAACGGAACCGAACTGGTACGTTGTTCTGGAAGGTCCATCCACACACATCTACCCCCAACCCCCCTGGCACCCATCCTTTCATCTGGTTCTCTGCAAGACCCTGATCATTTAGCCAAACTGTTAGCCATTTCCTGTGAATTGATTAGATCTTTGCCCCTGGCCATTTCCCCATCCCAGTTCAATAGATGGAGATACACTGCTTGATGAGCTTCAAGAAATGTCCCCTGAGAGGTCTCCTCTAGCTTTCTGTCCTCAGGCTCATCAGTATAACTGCAAGAGGCCACTCGGGCTGCTGCTGGAATATTTGGTGCAATGGGGTGAATTGTTCCATTTCCACTGGGAACCTCAGAACATGACCTTATTTGGTAAAAGGGTCTTTGCAGATATAATTAAGGTAAGGATCTTAAGATGAGATCATCTTGGATTAGGATGGGCCTGAAATCCAATGATGAGTGTCCTTTTAAGAGACAGAAAAGGAAATACAGGGACCCACAGGGTGTAGAAGGCTATGTGGAGATGGAGGCAGCTGGGAGAGGCCAGGAAGTTTCTCCCCCAGAGGGAGTATGGCTACCAAGTGTCTGGTAATTTGTTACAACAGCCACAGGAAATGAACATGGCCAGCAATGGAGAATGCTGCATGAGGCCAGTGGGGTGGGTTGAGAGCAGGTGGCCATACAGCTGGAGAGGGTGCTGTGAGTCCTTTCCAAACCTGTCTTCAGGAAGAGCTTAAGCCCAAGTTGCACAGGCCACTCTCACCAGATGCTGGATGGATGCTGAGGCCAACTCTATAATCCAGCGCTCGGTGACGGCACTAGTGGTTAAGAACCTGCCTCCCAGTGCAAGAGATGTAAGAGATGTGGATTCGATCCCTGGGTTGGGAAGATCTCCTGGAAGAGGGCATGGCAACCCACTCCAGTTATTCTTGCCTGGAAAATTCCATGGACAGAGGAGCCTGGTGAGCTGCGGTTGATAGTGTTGCAAAGAGTCGGACGGATGCTACTGAAGTGGCTTAGCACAGCACACAGCAACACCCAAGGCAGTACCACCCAAGGGCAAGAGGGGCCACTGGCTTTCATGGTCACTTGGCAGCCCAGTGCTCAGCAGTCATTCCCTCTCTACCAGGGCCCAGTAAAAACCCAAGAGCCATTTTCAAGTGGGGGACAGTTACCTGCAGGAGAAGATATGGCTTTGTCCTGAACACCTGGACAGCTGTGCTGAGTGGCCTAGCGGGGCCTTCTGCTGAGAATCGTGGCTTGTAGAGTTTAGGACCACTGGTGACTCTGGGTCCTGAGGCCTGGGTATCAGGGCAGCTGGTCCTGGAGACAGGAAGGGGAGCAGGTCCGGAAGGGGCCAACCACTGGTGTGACAAAGGCCACTTTCAGGTAGGCATGTCATCCCAGGCCACCACAGGGGATGATTCCAGTGACTGGACGCCCCGCCTGCCAGGAAGAACCACGAGCATCTTTGCCCCGGCAGTGAGGTCTCCTTTACTGTGCTCAAGCCTCATCCAGGCAGATAGCCCAGCCCCAAACCCATCAGCGAGGGCTTGTTTCTTGCTGTCACTGCTGATATCAAATGCTGCCTCACTCCAGGCTCATTTAGGGGAAACAACAACAACAAAAAAAGACAGAGACTCCACTAGGAATTGCAAACAGAGAGGATTCAATGCAGGGAGCTGATTATAAAGTGTTGAAAGGGCTGAAAGAGTGAAACAGAAAGATGAGGGTATCTAGGGCTGGAGGAAACAGAGGGAGTGGGAGGTGCTTCCCAGCTGGGCACTGCACTGCCTGCTGACTCCGGGGCATGCTGCTGCCACTGCTGTTGTCACGCTGACCCCTAAGATGCCAGAGCGCCCCCAAGCCCTCTGCAGCTGCCACTGACCACTGTTCCTGCTGCCAGTGCAGGGAGGGGATTCAAACAGCTTCTCCCCTCCCCCTTTCCTTCCTCCTCTAGCACCTTCCAGGGTCTGAGGCTAACCAGAGACCAGCAGGCAAGAAGGAGGTCTGGGGAACAGACTTAGGCAAACTCCAGCATCACACGACCTGGTTAATGAAGCAGAGTACACAGCGGATGGATCAAGGACCAAGTGACCTGCACAGCAGGGTCCAGAGCTTGGGCTTTGGTGCTGGTCAAGTTTGACACTGTGCCCCTGAGCACATCGCTTCATTTCTCAGAGCATTAATTTACCCACAGGTAAATGGGGATAATGCCCCATCCCCCCCCCCCCCCCTT
>NW_011494640.1:290680-294608 GCF_000754665.1 Bison bison bison | reverse complement strand
CACACACACAGAGTTCTTGTATAAGGATTAAATAAATATGTGCAAGTGTCCAGAAGAGGGCGTGGCACAGAGTTGCCCACCCTCCATGGGGCATGACGTCATCTGGCCTCCCCTTAACTTAAGTCCATTTTCTCTTGGGTTATGTGAGTGGGGTTGGGCTACAGGTTCCCTCCAGCCCCCTGAGCTATACAGCTGTGAATCACTCCTTAAATGACACGGACAGGCTGGGGCCAGCAGGAGGGATGGAGCGAAGGGGAGACTTGGGGAGGCTCTGGTTGCGTCAGAATGTTGGGAGCTGTGTGCTTCGCTGGAGAATACGTTCACTCATCAAACGGCTCACACTTCAGCCTCCTTAACGCTTCCCCTATCTCCCTGCTAATGTTGCCCCCGGCGATGCCGACCTGGTCTCTGTTCTCTTGGATGAGCTGCCTCTCAGCACTGCTTAATCGACAAGAAATTGCCAGGAGCAGCATTTTTCTGCACCCTGTGGTCCGGAAGGAAAGGGAGCCTCCAATTAAATCCTTCATGAAGATTAGATTTGTAAGCTCCGGGGCCGGAATGTCTGAGCTTTGAGGATCTTCCTGTTTGGGCAGGAGTTAGGAGTTTAAACCTGTTGGAACTCAGGTTCTGGAGTGTTGGAGATACTGCAGGAGCCAGGGCCTTTGGGAAGCGCCGTAGCTTTGTTATTAAACCATTTACATCCAGCAGAGAGGGGTCTGAGATCCTGCGCTGCCATCTGCTAATTTATGCCAGTTACTGAAGTTTTTGGAGACTCGGTTTCTTTATTGATGGAAGGGAAACAGGAACATCTATAACTGGCAGATGTGCTGTTTTGGCCCATGCAGCCTCCCTCTGCCCCTCTAATTTCAGCAACCATCGCTCCCACCACTTTCCTTCAGGAAACTAAGCCTCTGCTCTCCCCAGGCCCTGAGTTTCTGGCAGATTTATCCATCAGTGACTCTATCCCACTCTCCTACTTAGAAATAGATGCAAACTTAGACTGAATGAATCACAGCCCTCCATTCCCCCAGGATATAGTGATTGGTCCAAAGAAAAACGTGACCAAAATCACACCTATCAGAATCCTCAACCAGGGCTTTATATATGGCTATCCCTCTGGAGTCACTGCAATTGGTTACGACTCTACTTTGCCTTCTCATCTTCCCACCTCATGAATAAATCCATACCAAAGCAAAAGATGCCCCCATATAGTCAGAAGAAAAACAGAGAAGTTGAGATAGAATAAGATACGGAATTGGAGCCCCTGGATTCAGCTGTGTCTGAAGCTGTTGCCTGCTAACTGCTTAGTCCTACAAACTACTGAATTCCTTCTTTGGTGAAAGCAGCCTGATTCTTTTGATTGAAAGGGCTGAAGACCCAATTCAAGCTGGGAAGTCAGAAGCTCAGTCAATGCTGGCTTTTACTCTAACAGGAGTCACTGAATGTCTTATTGTTCAGTCACCCTGTCATGTCTGACTCTTTGTGACCCCTTGGACTGCAGCATGCCGGGCCTCTCTGTCCCTCACCATCTGCTGAAGTTTGCCCAAGTTCATGTCTATTGCATCGGTGATGCCATCCAGCCATCTCATCCTTTGATGTCCTCTTCTCCTTCTGTCCTCAATCTTTCCCAGCATCAGGGACTTTTCTAATGAGCTGTTCATATCAGATGACCAAAATACTGGAGTTTTTGCATGTCTTACCCTTGTGATTATCACCATGATTGCAGATGCCTGGGGAGTGTCTTCTGCTGGACTGAGAGCTCCTTGGGACAGATGCAAGCTGTGATGTGTCCAGCATTTACTCCCATCTCAGGTCCTGAACAGAAAGTGTGTGAGTGTGTGGCATGTGAACACTGACCCAGGTCTTCCTCCTCCTTCCTGTCCATCATCCTGCTCAGGCTGCTTCTCCTTGATGCCTCCTTAAGCATCTCTGTATCCATGGTTACCTGAGCATTTCTGTCTCCCCTCCAATACCATCCTCTGGACTGGGAGCTCTGCATTTATCCATATTTCATGTTTTCTTATTTGTATACTTTGGCCACCTGATGCAAAGAACTGACTCATTTGAAAAGATCCTGATGCTGGGAATGACTGAAGGAGGGAGGAGAAGGGGACGACAGAGGATGAAATGGTTGGATGGCATCACCGACTCTATGGACATGAGTTTGAGCCAACTCCAGGAGCTGGTGATGGCAGGGAGGCCTGGCATGCTGCAGTTCATGGGGTCACAAAGAGTCAGACATGACTGAATGATTGAACTAAACTGATGTCATTAAACTTAACTCAGCCTCAGTTTCCTCATCTGCAAAATGAGTTTGAGCAAACTCCAGGAGTTGGTGATGGACAGGGAGGCCTGGTGTGCTGCAGTCCATGGGGTTGCAAAGAATCGGACACAACTGAGTAACTAAACTGAACCGAATATATCATAACACAGATATTTATTGAGCACTTCTTATTAAGCATCTAGAGTCACTGTTCTGGGCACCGGGAATACAAAAATGAACAAGATAGACTCAATTCTGCCCTCGTGGCATTTACGTTCTAGTGAGGGAAACGGATGAAAACAGAGGTGTGCTCCATAATGCAAGGTCCTGGGGAACATCCTGCGGGGGAGGGGAGGGGAGGCGGCAGATCAGAGAGGAGCTGGTCAGTGAAGGCGTCTTCATCTTTGTCACCACCTGTTCCTTGCAAAACCCTGGGGATGGAGGATGTTGGGAGGATGCGTGAAGGAGTGAAGCATAGGCAGGTTGGTCAGAGGCTTGGCCATGGGAAGCAGAGCCCTAGGGAAGTGGAGCTGAGGACGCAGGAACTGGGGGGACAGCGGAAGCCTAGAGCAGCTACCCAGGGGGGCCAGGGCCCCGGTACTGAGTGAGGAAGCAGGAGGCCAGTCTGTGTTGCAGGCAGAGCCCAGGAAATAAGTCAGAGTTGGCTTAGAATCTTGGGGACACCTCTCTCAGGAACTGGCCTGGTTCCTGCCCCTGTCCCTGGAGACCCAAGAGTTGCAGACACAAAGCCAGATCCAAGAGGGAGCAGGGAGAAATCCCCCAACCTTTCTGGCCTCCCACCCCGCATCTGTTGGCAGTGCTTCCCAAAGGCTGAGCCCAACAGAAGCTAGATGGTCCACACAGGTCAGCCTCACTGGTACAGAGCTGAACAGAGGGCACTGGAGGATGACTGGGGTGTGGATAAAAGCCAGCCAAGGAGGCTTAGAAGAATATTCTTCTAAAACTGATGGTGTTACTTCAGAGAACTCTCAAGAGTCTTTTTCTTTTGGTATCAATGGCATTTTTCACAAAGATTGTGAATCATCTGTTTTATTAAGGTGTTTTAAAGGGAAATCAGTTGACTTTATGCTCAGGGGCAGAAACAAGGTAACCTGGACCTCATGAACCACCTCCTCCCTTGGAAGTTGGGTCTTGAGGTCACTGTTGACACTCAGCAGGTACAAACAGGCTGCAGGGAAAGAACAAGGTCCAGGAGCCTAGAGAGCCAAATTCAAGTTCAACCTCAGCTCTTATCTACAGCATGAGCTCAGACAAGTTCCTCCTGCTCTGGGTGTCGGTTTCCCCAGTCTCCACCAGTGATCATCAGTGGGTTGCTCAGCTCATATGGGCCAGGAGCGCTCTGAGAAGGAAGAAGTCAACCACACCTGAAGCTTCGGGTTTTTCGATTATGGGAGATGGATGACTGAACCAATTTATATGGAGGAAAATAATGCAGACAAATGTCTCCTGCAAAACACCTGGGAGCATTTCCAAGATGATGAAAATGCAATGATGAGGGCTTATAATTAACGTCTGTTAGGATGGGAGAGAAAATCAAGGGCCAGGTGTTGGCACAGCAGTTTGGGAGGTGGAGGAAAGGCTCTGGGAGGAGGGACGAGGAGCCTGGCAGCTGGAAGTGGGGAAGAGCCAGGCCAGGTTGCTGGG
>NW_011494640.1:288645-290503 GCF_000754665.1 Bison bison bison | reverse complement strand
CACATATGTGTGTTCCTACTTCAGAGCATGACCTTGAACAAGCCCCTTTGCCTCGCAGGGCCACAGGGTCCCCAGCTATAAAATGAAGGTGCTGAACCTTCATTTTAATCTCTGTAGCCCCAGGCACTTCTGTTTCCACATCAATCAGGGATTCTATCAGGAGGGGAAAAGCTGAGGAATAAAAGTTTCCAGGGACTTTAGAGCTGGGGACACATTCCTTGTGAGGTTGGGAGAACAGGTCTGTAGACTTAATTAAAGCCTTGCCCAATTCCTTCCCGGCTCTGTAACTCCTAGCTCCTTCTCTGTGCCTTGGTTTCCTTCCCTGGAGAAAGGTGATCATAGCAATGATGTTTCGGGGTTGAAATCTACCTTCTTCCTATTTGTTTTTCTATTTGTTCTTCCTTTGTGTATCTTCTCCCTTTTCTTTGCCTTCTTTCAGATTGACTATCATGTATGATTCTACTCTGTCTTCTGTGTTGTCTTGTTAGCTGTTTAACTCTTTGTTTTGTTAGTTTAGTGATTGCTATTTGCTATTTTAGTGATTGCTGAACCTAACACAGTCTACCTACAGGATATTATACCATTTTACATACAGTTTAAGAACCTTATAGAAGTCAGGCTCTTCTACAGTCATACCATCTTTGTCATGCATTTTACTTATGAAAGTAAAGTCTCTCAGTCATGTCCGACTCTTTGCAACCCCGTGGACTGTAGCCTACCAGGCTCCTCCCTCCATGGGATTCTCCAGGCAAGAATACTGGAGTGGGTTGCCATTTCCTTCTCCATTTTACTTATACATACATTATAATCCCCACACTAAATTTTTCTTTTTGTTTAAAGGGTCAATATTCTCATGTACATGTGTATATGAGAATACAATAGCTGGTTTATGAGTTGTACGCGAGTACAATAGCTGGTTCATCTACATAGCTGAGTAGTATTCCATCGAATGGATATACTACCATTTGTCTATCCATTCATCTGTTCAAAGACATCTTGGTACTTTCCAGTTTGGAGCAGTTATGAATGGAGCATCACCAGCTCGACAGACATGAGTTTGAACAAGCTCCGGGAGACAACGAAGGACAGGGAAGCCTGGTGTGCTACAGTGCATGGGGTGGCAAAGAGCCAGGCACGGCAGAGTGACTGAAGCACAATGAATAGGGCAGATATGAATATTCGTGTACAGATTTCTGTGTGAACACACATTTTCAATTCACACGTGTGCATATCTCGAAAGGTGATTTCTAGGTTATATGGAAAACGTATGTTTTACAAGCAACTCAAAGGCCCGTTTGTATATAATTTTTATGTGACTTTTTATTTATGTTTATTCTGTGATAACTTCATAAGAGTTGGCCAATTTTTCTAGAATTCAAAAAACTAAGATCATGGCATCTGATCCTATCACTTTATGGCAAATAGATGGGGAAAAAGTGGAAACAGTGGCAGATGTTATCTTTTTGGGCTCCAAAATCACTGTGGGAGGTGAGTGAGGCTTGATCTCTGGTGTCATCGCTGGGCTGCCTTGTGAATAAGCTCTTCCTCCACAGCAAGTCTTGCAAGTGTATTGGCATCAGCATTTGTCTGTCGTGTTGGGCAAACGGATTTGGTTTGAATTCAAAAATACATGAGAGGAGGAGGAGCCAAGATGGCGGAGGAGTAGGACGGGGAGAACACTTTCTCCCCCACAAATTCATCAAAAGAGCATTTAAACGTCGAGTAAATTCCACAGAACAACTTCTGAATGCCGGCAGACAACATCAGACACCCAGAAAAGTAATCCAACTCTTCGAAAGGAGCGCGACTGAACAAAGAGAAGAAATACAGCTCCACCCATCAGAACACCGACACAAGC
>NW_011494640.1:288324-288545 GCF_000754665.1 Bison bison bison | reverse complement strand
TCCAAAATCTTGAAATTAAAATGGAATCACAGATAAATAGCTTGGAGACAAGGATTGAGAAGATGCAAGAAAGGTTTAACAAGGACCTAGAAGAAATAAAAAAGAGTCAATTTATAATGAATAATGCAATAAATGAAATTAAAAACACTCTGGAGGCAACAAATAGTAGAATAACAGAGGCAGAAGATAGGATTAGTGAATTAGAAGATAGAATGGTAGAA
>NW_011494640.1:284295-285489 GCF_000754665.1 Bison bison bison | reverse complement strand
TCACTATTTGCAGATGACATGATCCTCTACATAGAAAACCCTAAAGACTCCACCAGAAAATTACTAGAACTAATCAATGATTATAGTAAAGGTGCAGGATATAAAATCAACACACAGAAATCCCTTGCATTCCTATACACTAATAATGAGAAAACAGAAAGAGAAATTAAGGAAACAATTCCATTCACCATTGCAACGAAAAGAGTAAAATACTTAGGAATATATCTACCTAAAGAAACTAAAGACCTATATATAGAAAACTATAAAACACTGGTGAAAGAAATCAAAGAGGACACTAATAGATGGAGAAATATACCATGTTCATGGATTGGAAGAATCAATATAGTGAAAATGAGTATACTACCCAAAGCAATTTATAGATTCAATGCAATCCCTATCAAGCTTCCAACAGTATTCTTCACAGAGCTAGAACAAATAATTTCACAATTTGTATGGAAATACAAAAAACCTCGAAAAGCCAAAGCGATCTTGAGAAAGAAAAAGAACTGGAGGAATCAACCTACCTGACTTCAGGCTCTACTACAAAGCCACAGTTATCAAGACAGTATGGTACTGGCACAAAGACAGAAATATAGATCAATGGAACAAAATAGAAAGCCCAGAGATAAATTCACGCACATGTGGACACCTTATCTTTGACAAAGGAGGCAAGAATATACAATGGATTAAGGACAGTCTCTTTAACAAGTGGTGCTGGGAAATCTGGTCAACCACTTGTAAAAGAATGAAACTAGAGCGCTTTCTAACACCATATACAAAAATAAACTCAAAATGGATTAAAGATCTCAACGTAAGACCAGAAACTATAAAACTCCTAGAGGAGAACATAGGCAAAACACTCTCTGACATACATCACAGCAGGATCCTCTATGACCCACCTCCCAGAATATTGGAAATAAAAGCAAAAATAAACAAATGGGACCTAATTAAACTTAAAAGCTTCTGCACATCAAAGGAAACTATTAGCAAGGTGAAAAGACAGCCTTCAGAATGGGAGAAAATAATAGCAAATGAAGCAACCGACAAACAACTAATCTCAAAAATATACAAGCAACTCCTACAGCTCAACTCCAGAAAAATAAATGACCCAATCAAAAAATGGGCCAAAGATCTAAATAGACATTTCTCCAAAGATGACATACAGATGGCTAACAAACACATGAAAAGATGCTC
>NW_011494640.1:282776-284195 GCF_000754665.1 Bison bison bison | reverse complement strand
CTAAATAGACATTTCTCCAAAGATGACATACAGATGGCTAACAAACACATGAAAAGATGCTCAACATCACTCATTATCAGAGAAATTCAAATCAAAACTACTACGAGATACCATTTCACACCAGTCAGAATGGCTGCGATCCAAAAGTCTACAAATAATAAATGCTGGAGAGGGTGTGGAGAAAAGGGAACCCTCTTACACTGTTGGTGGGAATGCAAACTAGTACAGCCACTATGGAGAACAGTGTGGAGATTCCTTAAAAAACTGGAAATAGAACTGCCTTATGATCCAGCAATCCCACTGCTGGGCATACACACTGAGGAAACCAGAAGGGAAAGAGACACGTGTACCCCAATGTTCATTGCAGCACTGTTTATAATAGCCAGCACATGGAAGCAACCTAGATGTCCATCAGCAGATGAATGGATAAGAAAGCAGTGGTACATATACACAATGGAGTATTGCTCAGCCATTAAAAAGAATACATTTGAATCAGTTCTAATGAGGTGGATGAAACTGGAGCCTATTATACAGAGTGAAGTAAGCCAGAAGGAAAAACACCAATACAGTATACTAACGCATATATATGGAATATAGAAAGATGGTAACGATAACCCTGTATACGAGACAGCAAAAGAGACACTGATGTATAGAACAGGCTTATGGACTCTGTGGGAGAGGGAGAGGGTGGGAAGATTTGGGAGAATGGCATTGAAACATGTGAAATGTCATGTATGAAACGAAAATTAAAATTAAAAAAAAAAAATCACTGTGGATGGTGACTGCAGCCACTAAATTAATAGGCATTTGATCCTTGAAAGAAAATCTATGACAAACTTAGCATATTAAAAAGCAGAAATATCATTTTGCCAACAAAGGTTCATCTAGTCAAAGCTATGGTTTTTCCAGTAATCACTTACAAATGTGAGACTTGGGCCATAAAGAAGGCTGAGTGTCAAAGAACTGATATTTTTGAACTGTGGTGCTGGAGAAGACTCCTGAGAATCCCTTGGACAGCAATCATCAAACCAGTCAATCCTAAAGGAAATCAATCCTCAGTATTCATCAGAAGGACTAATGCTAAAGCTAGAGCTCCAATACTTTGGTCACCTGACAGCCGACTTATTAGGAAAGACCCTGATTCTGGGAAAGACTGAGGACAGGAGGAGGAGGGGAAGACAGAGGATGAGATGGCTGGATGGCATCGTCTACTCAATGGACATGATTTTGAGCAAACTGCGGGAGAGAGTAAAAGACAGGGAAGTGTGGCATGCTGCAGTCCATGGGGTGAAAAAGAGTCAGTTCAGTTCAGTTCAGTCTCTCAGTCGTGTCTGACTCTTTGTGACCCCATGAATCGCAGCACACCAGGCCTCCCTGTCCATCACCAACTCCCAGAGTTCACTCAGACTCACGTCCATC
>NW_011494640.1:282172-282486 GCF_000754665.1 Bison bison bison | reverse complement strand
TCCAACACCACAGTTCAAAAGCATCAATTCTTCGGCGCTCAGCCTTCTTCACAGTCCAACTTTCACACCCATACATGACCACAGGAAAAACCATAGCCTTGACTGGACAGACCTTTGTTGGCAAAATAATGTCTCTGCTTTTCAATATGCTATCTAGGTTGGTCATAACTTTCCTTCCAAGGAGTAAGTGTCTTTTAATTTCATGGCTGCAGTCACCATCTGCAGTGATTTTGGAGCCCAGAAAAATAAAGTCTGACACTGTTTCCACTGTTTCCCCATCTATTTCCCATGAAGTGATGGGACCAGATAACATG
>NW_011494640.1:280809-281792 GCF_000754665.1 Bison bison bison | reverse complement strand
TTCTAACTGTTGCTTCCTGACCTGCATACAGATTTCTCAAGAGGCAGATCAGGTGGTCTGTTATTCCCATCTCTTTCAGAATTTTCCACAGTTTATTGTGATCCACACAGTCAAAGGCTTGGCACAGTCAATAAAGCAGAAATAGATGTTTTTCTGGAACTCTCTTGCTTTTTCCATGATCCAGCGGATATTGGCAATTTGATCTCTGGGTCTTCTGCCTTTTTAAAACTAGCTTGAGCATCTGGAAGTTCACGGTTCACATATTGCTTAAGCCTGGCTTGGAGAATTTTGAGCATTACTTTACTAGCGTGTGAGATGAGTGCAATTGTGCGGTAGTTTGAGCATTCTTTGGCACTGCCTTTCTTTGGGATTGGAATGAAAACTGACCTTTTCCAGTCCTGTGGCCACTGCTGAGTTTTCCAAATTTGCTGGCATATTGAGCGTAGCACTTTCACAGCATCATCTTTCAGGATTTGAAAGAGTTCAACTGGACTTCCATCACCTCCACTAGCTTTGTTCGTAGTGATGCTTTCTAAGGCCCACTTGACTTCACATTCCAGGATGTCTGGCTCTAGATGAGTGATCACACCATCATGATTATCTTGGTCGTGAAGATCTTTTTTTACAGTTCTTCTGTGTACTCTTGCCACCTCTTCTTGATATCTTCTGCTTCTGTTAGGTCCATACTACTTCTGTCCTTTATTGAGCCCATCTTTGCATGAAATGTCCCCTTGGTATCTCTAATTTTCTTGAAGAGATCTCTAGTCTTTCCTATTCTGTTGTTTTCCTCTATTTCTTTGCATTGATCACTGAGGAAGGCTTTCTTATCTCTTCTTGCTATTCTTTGGAACTCTGCATTCAGATGCTTATATCTTTCCTTTTCTCCTTTGCTTTTCACTTCTCTTCTTTTCACAGCTATTTGTAAGGCCTCCCCAGACAGCAATTTTGCTTTTTTGCATTTCTTTTCCATGGGGATGGTCTTG
>NW_011494640.1:254064-280647 GCF_000754665.1 Bison bison bison | reverse complement strand
ACATTCCAGGTTCCTATGCAATATTGTTCTTTACAGCATCGGACCTTGCTTCTATCACCAGTCACATCCACATCTGGGTATTGTTTTTGCTTTGGTTCTATCCCTTCATTCTTTCTGGAGTTATTTCTCCACTGATGTCCAGTAGCATATCGGGCTGCTACTGACCTGGGGAGTTCCTCTTTCAGTATCCTATCATTTTGCCTTTTCATACTGTTCATGGGCTTCTCAACGCAAGAATACTGAAGTGGTTTGCCATTCCCTTCTCCAGTGGACCACATTCTGTCAGATCTCTCCACCATGACCCGCCCATCTTGGGTTACCCCACGGGCATGGCTTAGTTTCACTGAGTTAGACAAGGCTGTGGTCCTAGTGTGATTAGATTGACTAGTTTTCTGTGAGTATGGTTTCAGTGTGTCTTCCTTCTGAAAAAGAGTCAGATGCTACTTAATGACTGAAAAACAACAACAGTAATATAGAATGAAAGGATAGCAAGTGTTAAAATGCAACATTAACTTTGATTTGAGATTTCACCATGGCTCTATGAGATGGAATGTTAACTGTTGCAGATTTGAATCTTATTTTACATCTCCCATATTTCTGTTTGTCCTGCTAAATCTTTCTTGTAGCTTTTTAGAAATATGGAATAGTTTTTTGTTAGTTATTATTTTTTGGCTGTGCTGGGTCTTCATTGTACATGTTTTACACGTGGCTTTAGTTGCCCTGTGTCATGTGGTACCTTAGTCCCCCCAGCAAAGATTCAGCCCATGCCCACCGCACTGGAAGGTGGATTCTCAACCGCTGGACCACCAGGGAAGTCCCTGGAGTAGACTTACAATTGTTCTGATGTTGTGTGAAAGTCACTCAGTCATTTCAACTCTTTGCGACCCCGTGGACTATACAGTCCATGGAATTTTCCAGGCCAGAATACTGGAGTATTCTGTAGTAAACTGGAGTATTTCCCCTTTTTCCTTCTCCAGGGGATCTTCCTCATCCCAGGAATCGAACCAGGTCTCCTGCATTGCTGGTGGATTCTTTACCAACTGAGCTATCAGGGGGTTCTTGTCTGCTAATTCTGAAGTCCATCAGTTCTGGGTTGATTTTTTTTTCCTCCCCTCATTACAGGTCACGTTGTCCTATCTCTTTGCATTCCTGAAAATTTTGGAGGGTATCAGACATTGTGAATTTTATTTTGTTGCATGCTGGATATTTTTGTTTTTCTATGAATATTCATGAGCTTTGTTCTGGAATGTAGTTAAATTATTTTAAAATGGTTTTATCCTTTCGGTTGTTGCTTTTAAGATTTGTTAGGCAGATCAGAGCATCATTTAATTTAGGGCTAGTTTTTCCCAATGCTGAGGCAAGAGCTTTCTGAGTATTCTATTCAGTCCCTTGTGAATTATGAAGTTTTCCAAGCTGACTGGTTGGACCAGGTAACATTCCCAGTCCTGTATGAGTACCACGGATTATTTCTGAGAAGTCCAGTCTTCTCAGATGGTTCTTTCCCCACACACATGTCCTGATCACTACTTGGCTGAAGGATCCTTCTCAGATATCTGGGGCTCTCTGTGTGCAGCTCTCCCCTCTTCTTTATTCTGTCTTAGGACCTCTCCCCAGACTCTCAGCTCTATCTTCTCAACCCAGAGAGTCCTCCAGGCTCTGCCTGGATTCTCCTTTCCTGCACCAAGTCTTGGAAACACTCTCAAGACTTAAGCTGGGCAACACAGGGCTCATTTTATTTGTTTTCTATTTCCCAGGGATCGCTATCTTTCACTCCTGCTGCTGCTGCTAAGGCACTTCAGTCATGTCCGACTCTGTGTGACCCCATAGATGGCAGCCCACCAGGCTCCCTGTCCCTGGGATTCTCCAGGCAAGAACACTGGAGTGGGTTGCCATTTCCTTCTTCAATGCATGAAAGTGAAAAATGAAAGTGAAGTCGCTCAGTCGTGTCCGACTCTATGCGACCCCATAGGAGCCTGGTAGGCTCCTCTGTCCATGGGATTTTCCAGGCAAGAGTACTGGAGTGGGGCGCCATCGCCTACATAATGCCAAATGTCTTACAAACCATTGTTTCATAGTGTGTGTGTGTGTGTGTATTTTAGTTGTTTCAGGCAGGAGAGTAATTCAGTTCCTAATACTCCATCTTGCATATATAGAGAGAAATGCGCATTTTTCTCATGCACTTCAGTTCTGAATCTAGGAAGATACTATTAGAATGCCCATTTTGCAGATGAGGAAACTGAGGCTGAGTTAAGTTTAAGTGACATCAGTTTAGTTCAGCCACTCAGCATGTCTGACTCTTTGTGACCCCTTGGATTGTAGCACACCAGGCTTCCCTGTCCATCACCAACTCCTGGAGCTTGCTCAAACTCATGTCCATCGTGTTGGTGATGCCATTCAACTATCTCATCCTCTGTCGTTCCCTTCTCCTCCTGCCTTCAATCTTTCCCAGCATTAGGGTCTTTTCCAATGATTCAATTCTTTAAGTGACATACTCCAAGTCAAACAGCCTGAATGTTAAGTGTGAGTCACAAACCCAAGACTATCTAAGTCCTGAATCTTTCCTAGCTGTAAACTTCCCTTCTGCCATCACTCAGATCTCTACTCAAGGACAACACATTGGAAGAGACAAAGTAAAGGGGGAAAGTAGGTGATTAAACAGTTAATCCCACTGTTGCTAAGTCCCTTCAGTCGTGGGCAACTCTGTGTGACCCCATAGATGGCAGCCCACCAGGCTCCCCCATCCCTAGGATTCTTCAGGAAAGAACACTTATCGCTTTGCCTCTTACTGAATTCTTTTCTATGGTGAGTGTTCTTGCCATTTCCAGTGTTCTTTGCCATTTCCTTCTCCAATGCATGAAAGTGAAAAGTGAAAGTGAAGTCACTCAGTCATGTCTGACTCTTCGCGACCCCATGGACTGCAGTCTTCCAGGCTCCTCCATCCATGGGATTCTCCAGGCAAGAGTACTGGAGTGGGTTGCCATTGCCTTCTCCTAATCCCACTAGGGGATTTTAAGTAGAAAAAATATGTGAGATCCCTGTAAGTTAATGATTACTCAAGAAAGCAGGTTTGCTTAACCACAAAAGCAAGCAGGCTTGCTTAGCAACAAAACCATGCAATAGAAACACAAGATATGCCCCAGAATAAAAAAAAAAAAAAAATGGGGGCATAAGCCCCACACCCTGCCAGTGAGCTCAGTAAGGTAGGGTGTACCCTCTGTACACATAAAAAACAACAATATGTGGACCTAACTTGACCATGTAGGGACAAAAAAATTCCCCTGCCTAACCTGGAGGAGGAACTGATGATAGAAACATGACATCTACTCAAAAATGACAAAGAAGGTCTTCTCCTTCTCCCCACTTTTCCTTTGATTATAAAACTGTAGCCCAGTAAGTTCTCAGGGCATAGTGCTCTCTCACTCACCCACTTGTAAACCTCACAAGAGTTTATTAGAAGAACGCCCTAGTCTAATAAATCACTTCTCATCGCTTTGCCTCTTACTGAATTCTTTTCTATGCTGAGACATAAAGGAGTGAAGCTCTTCAGAACCCCCTCCTCCCATAAATGGCACCTCACAGTTTCAGCATGACCAGTTACTTAAGGAATTTTGTTTTTGATGGAGTGCTCTGCAGAGGTTTTGGAGAAACACTGAACAGGCCAGGCTTTTATGACTGCCTTTTCCAAGCACAGAGACTGGAGGGTCAGAATGACCTGCTCACTTGTGCTGAAGTATTGCTTCACAGTCCCTCTGTGAGGGGACATGTCCTGACATGTCCTGGTGAGAGAGGCGAAGCGGGCGTGAGAGTGAGAAGTGGGTTTGCACACACAGCCAATTCAGGGGCAAGATGAATGTGAAAGGAGATTTTTGTGAAAACAAAATGTGTATGAACCGAATCCTTGTTCTCACCCCAGCAAAGACCAGAGGGTGCACACAGGTGTGGGGCTTGCAGAACACAGGGGCTCCTGCAGAAAGTATGGGCAGGGCCCACGTGGGGGCAGCAGGAATGACCGAGTCCAGGTGACACGTGTGAGCAGAGAAGAAACACGTGCTCCTGGGACCTCGCAGTTCTCATCTGGGGGCAGCTCCGGAGACCCCAGGGGCCACGGTCCACTGCCCAGTGACCCATGTGAATAAGCCCAGCACAGCTGCGGGACTTGGGCAGCAGTCAGGCAATGTCCTCACCCTCCTCTTCCACCAGGGGGGTTCACCATGGACCTTCCATGATGTGGGAACCAGTTCTATTTTTGGGGCACTGAGAGGTGCCTTTTTGCCTTTAGGTGTAAGGGATGGGTGGTGGTGGTGGGTGTGGATCTGGGACCACCACTCTGCCTTCAGAAACCCTCTCTGGGTCATGACATGCTTGCACCCCAACTCCTCTTTTATGGGTCCATTTATTAAACGTTGTTCATCCCGACTCCTCACAGGGCGTATATGTGAATCGGTCCAGTCGTTGCCCTTTAGAACTCCCAGAAGGGGGCAGGAGCAGTCAGAGAAACAGACAACTGGCCCTAGCATAAGGAGGACATTCCAGAAACAGCCGACATCATGGGGCACATGCTGTGTGCCAGCAGGGGCTATGAGCTTTCCACGCAGCACTTCCTGTCACCCTTCCAGCGACTCAGGTGAGGTAGAGGACACCCTTATACTGGTCTGTAACATAAAACTGTTTCCTTTATCTAAATGGTTAGCCTTTTAACCATGCACACACATGAGAATGCAACACATACATGGGAACGTGTTCATGCGTGACTTGGCCAATACAAAAGAGAAGAAATGGAGTGCGTTGCACTGATGGATATTAAAAGTCCCTTCCGGCCCTGACTGTCTCTGGATCTTTGATTCTGGACTTAGGAGTGGACAAAGTGATGCTGAGAAGTGAGGCTATTGGGGAAGACCGTGGGGGATGCCCACTGTCAGAGGTAGAAGCTGCGTGAGTACATTGTCTTTAGCCCCCACTTGGTCCTTACCCTCTGCTCAACTTCCGATAAGGCTTCCTGGCCCCTCAGATTGTGCTTGATACAAAGACACTCCTCTTGCCTCCTTCATCACACTTCAGACCCACAGGCATTATTTGGGGTCTTTGAATAGACTGTGATTCTTTATCCTCAGGCACTTTCCAAATGCGGTTCCCTTTGCCAAAGATGTGTTTTGTCTTTCAAGGCACTTTCAGTTCCAGAAACATAAATCCGACTCCAATAGGTTTAAACAAAACAGCACAAAATGAGGCATCTCCTAGCTCATTCGTCTCACATGTCCAACGGTTGATATCTTTAAGCGCAGCTGAGTCCAGTAGCTCAAGTGATATCATTTTATAATCTCATTTTGTCATCTCCCCCCTCCTCCCCCTCCCTCATCCCCTTGTCCGTCCCACACACAACTTATGTCCCTCTGCTTCTCTCTAATGTCATCTCTTTCTCCCTATCCCCCCTCATCCCCAGCTAATTAAATGATACTGTGCTCTGCGTTTCATTTGCATTTGACTCAGGGGCCACGGAGGGCCTGAAGCTGCATGTTCATTAAACGGCTCTGTGTAGAAGGATGTAATGAAGCGGTTTTATTACAACCATCATCTTGGCCCATCCTGGGAGGTGATTATGTATTCACTGGAAAGGAAGAGAGCCAAAGAGCTCAGCTGCAACTGCTAGAGGTTGGAGGGGTGAAGGAGGATTGGGGAGGGGGAGGAATTCTGTTTCTCAGGGTCAAGAAACAGTCTGAACTGCGTGGGGCCCAGAGTTCTGGTCCGAAGGGGTCGGGTAGGAAGGGAGGTGAGGCCGGGTCCTGGAGGCCTCTGGCACTGCATTGCCACCAACGCTGTGAATGGCAGGAATCCTCACTGGCTTTGGCTAGAGCTGTCTTTGAGATTCCTAACCTCAGCCCCCAAACTCCTGGGGTACTTATCAGGAAGGGCCCCTGAATTTCCTGGGTACCAAGACTGTCGATGGAATAATCTGCATGTAACACAGCTGCATTGCGTTATACGAGTGCCATTGGGATTACAGTGGCAGGGGAAGTTATCTGGAAGCATTTCCACATTCCTAGTACCCTCGGTCCATAGTTCACGTACTGTATCTCTGGGATCTAGTAGTGGTATTTGGGGACAGAAATAGAGCAATAGCAGCCACCATCTCTTGAGCACCTACTGTGTGCTGGGCACTGAGCTTAGTGATGTCCCTGGATTCAGTTCAGTTCAGTTCAGTTGCTCAGTTTTGTCCGATCCTTTGTGACCCCATGGACTGCAGCACACCAGGCCTCCCTGTCCATCACCAACTCCCAGAGTTTACTCAAATTCATGTCCATCGAGTCGGTGATGCCATCCAACCATCTCATTCTCTGTCATCTCCTTCTCCTCCCACCTTCAATCTTTCCAGGCATCAGGGTCTTTTCCAATGAGTCGTCGGTTCTTCACATCAGGTGGCCAAAGCATTGGAGTTTCAGCTTTAACATCAGTCTTCCCAGTGAATATTCAGGACTGATTTCCTTTAGGATGGACAGGTTGAATCTCCTTGCAGTCCAAAGAATGCTCAAGAGTCTTCTGCAACACCATAGTTCAAAAGCATCAATTCTTCGGTGCTCAGCTTTCTTTATAGTCCAACTCTCACATCCATACATGACTACTGGAAAAACCATAGCTTTGACTAGACAGACCTTAGTTGGTAATGTCTCTGCTTCTTAATATGCTGTCTAGGATGGTCATAGCTTTTCTTCAAAGGAGCAAGCATCTTTGAATTTCATGGCTGCAGTCACCATCTGCAGTGATTTTGGAGCCAAAAAAAAAAAAAAATTCTCTCACTGTTTCCCCATTTATTTGCCCTGAAATGATGGGACCAGATGCCATGATCTTCGTTTTCTGAATGTTGAGGTTTAAGCCAACTTTTTCACTCTCCTCTTTCACTTTCATCAAGAGGCTTTTTAGTCCCTAGATTATTTTGTTTAATACTTACAACACCCCCTGGAGGTCGGTGCTGTATTATCCCCATTTTATGGGTGAAGAAACAGGCTCAGAGAATTAAGTGCTGCATCCAAAGACCCGGAATGTGGTGCATTGAGGATTTGATCTCAGGTCTGCCCAACCACAACTGAGCGACTTCATTTTAACTTTTCACTTTCATGCATTGGAGAAGGAAATGGCAACCCACTCCAGTGTTCTTGCCTGGAGAATCCCAGGGATGGGGGAGCCTGGTGGGCTGCCGTCTATGGAGTCGCACATAGTCAGACACGACTGAAGCGACTTAGCAGCAGCAGCAGCTGCCCAACACCATGGCCTCACCACTGCTTTCCACCCCTCCCACTCAAATGGACAACTCATAGCTTGTGCATGTCCCACACTTTTTAAAATGTTAAACAGTCTTGTACTCAACAAAGTGGCCACAGGACTGGAAAAGGTCAGTTTTCATTCCAATCCCAAAGAAAGGCAATGCCAAAGAATGCTCAAACTACCACACAATTGCACTCATATCACACGCTAGTAAAGTAATGCTTAAAATTCTCCAAGCCAGGCTTCAGCAATACATGAACCATGAACTTCCAGATGCTCAAGCTGGTTTTAGAAAAGGCAGAGGAACCACAGATAAATTGACAACATCTGCTGGATCATCAAAAAAGCAAGAGTTCTAGAAAACTACCTATTTCTGCTTTATTGACTATGCCAAAGCCTTTGACTGTGTGGATCACAATAAACTGTGGAAAATTCTGAAAGAGATGGCAATAGCAGATCACCTGACCTGTCTCTTGAGAAACCTGCATGCAGGTCAAGAAGCAACAGTTAGAACTGGACATGGAACAACAGACTGGTTCCAAATAAGAAAAGGAGTACGCCAAGGCTGTATATTGTCACCCTGCTTATTTAACTTATATGCAGTGTACATCATGAGAAACACTGGGCTGGAGGAAGCACAAGCTGGAATCAAGGTTGCCGGGAGAAATATCAATAACCTCAGATATGCAGATGACACCACCCTTACTGCAGAAAGTGAAGAAGAACTAAAGAGTTTCTTAATGAAAGTGAAAGAGGAGAGTGAAAAAGTTGGCTTAAAGCTCAACATTCAGAAAACTAAGATCATGTTATCTGGTCCCATCCCTTCATGGCAAATAGATAGGGAAACAGTAGAAACAGTGGCTGACTTTATTTTTCTGGGCTCCAAGATCACTGCAGATGGTGACTGAAGCCATGAAATTAAAAGACGCTTACTCCTTGGAAGGAAACTTATGACCAATCTAGATAGCATATTCAAAAGCAGAGACATTACTATGTCAACAAAGGTCCGTCTAGTCAAGGCTATGGTTTTTCCAGTAGTCATGTATGGATGTGAGAGTTGGAGTATAAAGAAAGCTGAGTGCTGAATAATTGATGCTTTTGAACTGTGATGTTGGAGAAGACTCTTGAGAGTCCCCTGGATAGAAAGGAGATCCAACCAGTCCATCCTAAAGGAAATCAGTCTTGAATATTCATTGTGAGGACTGATGCTGAAGCTGAAACTCCAGTACTTTGGCCACGTGATGCGAGGAGCTGACTGATTTGGAAAGATCCTGATGCTGGGAAAGATTGAGGGCAGGAGAAGAAGGGACGACAGAGGATGAAATGGTTGGATGGCATCACCGACTCGATGGACATGGGTTTGGGTGGACTCTGGGAGTTGGTGATAGACAGGGAGGCCTGGCGTGCTGTGGTTCATGGGGTCTCAAAGAATCGGACATGACTGAGAGACTGAATTGAACTGAACTCAACAAAGATGATGATAAGTGATGGCTTCTGGAGACCCCTTCCTGTCCAGGACTAACTTGGAATGGGCTATAAATGATCTGAGTGGACCAAGGCAAAGGCTGAGTATGTACCTATGATTGAGCGTGGGGGCATTTGGGGGTTGAAAGCCTCTTGTGGGGCCTGGTAGTCATGGGATAAACCACCAGGGCTGAGGAGGCTCCTGGCTGGGGAACAGGAGATGTGGGTCTGAGCCATGGCTCTGCCTCTGATTCACTGAGTCAACAAATCCAGCAAATGTTAACTCAGCACCCATTATGTGTCAGGCACTGTTTCTGGCACTGGGCATATAGCCGTGGACTCAGCTGTTCTTGCCATCAAGCATGTGGGGAATCCAGGGTAGGGTGGATAGATGCGGGCTGTTTACCCATCTGTACAGAGCAGTATGGGGTGGGGAAGTCCAGGACAGGAGCACAGCCTCAAGGGTCTTCAGGGCAAGCAGGCACTGCAGGTGACTCACATAGGCTGGAGGAACCACGGGCAGCAAGGCTGTGTCTTGGTTCCTGCTGTCGGTTACTGGGACAATGTCTGCCTTTTGATTTAAAAAGCACAGGACTCTAGATTTTGTTTTTTTTCATGAAATCTTCAGATTTTACATATTAGCAAATCAATGAAAGGAAAAAAATATTATGTTACTAAAACCCCACCTGTTTGTGCGTGTCTGGTCTGCAGCCCTTCATTTTTCAGAGATGGTTCCCCCATGACAGATAAGAAGGTCCACAGAAACCTCAGTTCCTAGTTGGGGGAACCAGCTGTGAGCCCTCTCCACCTGCACAGGGGCTCTCACTTGGCAGTCAGAGTCCAGGTTTCCAAGAAGACATGGGTCAGCCTGGGAACAGGAGGCCCCAGGAGCCCCTTCGCGATGTCCACATAGCTGTGACGATGGGACCCTCCCTGGGCAGAGAGAGGTCTCCTTGAACTTGCCAACAGGAGAGAACTGAGATGACCCTGGTTCCCCTGTCATGGATTTAGGGGAGAAGTGCTTGCATGTGTATGTGTGTGTAAAAGAGGGACAGAGAAAAGGAGATGGTCAGGATTTCACACAGAAGGAGGGCAGGGCAGACCCCAGTGGAAACCATACGACTTTGAACAGACCAGAGGGGACACGAAGACGCCATGCAGGTCTGGAGGGGGCACTAAAAGAAAAGACTGGACAGTGACCATTGTAACGGGAACAAACAACCGCAAAGAAGCTACTTTCACTAAGGCTTTCTATGAGCCCAGCTCGGTTCTAAGTTCTTTAGGTATATTATCTCATTTAATCCTCACAACAGCTTTGTGATGGGGGCAATATTATCCCCTGTTTTCCAGATGGAAATCCAGGTGCTGTGAGGCTAATGTGTCCAGGCCACAGGGTGGTATGTGGGTAAGGAGAGCTCTGAACCCTTACGGTCTGGCTTCCAAACACACACTTTACTAAAACGTGGTTCATGGAACTTTGATAGAGTCACATGTCTTTGTTGAGGACCTACTGTGTGTCGGGAACTGTGCAGGGCCCTTCCTCATTGTAGTTAATACCTACCACCAAGTGAGAGAGAGCTCCTGCCACTTCACAGGTGAGAAGCCCAAGATCTGGGAGACAGAAGGGCTGCTGGGGTTGCCAGGGCCAGCCCAGATCTGGGTGGTCCCTCTGGGTCTGCATGGGCCTGACTCCAGAGCCCCCTCCTCCAGACCCTGTTCCCTGCTGGCTGACTTCCTGCAGGGGCTGTCCTTAGACTCAAACACTCACATTGATAGTTTTAAGAGGCCTGGACACACCTTCAGGAGGCTGTGAATTCAGCCTGAGATCTCTGGGTCCAGAGTAGAAGATCCCCACTCCTTTTTCCCATGGGAGTCTAGATGGACCCAGGTCACCTGACCTAAGTAGGCCAGCCACTTGGCCAATTCCTCCTCGCTTTATTAGAATCCAGGCAGATTAAAGAGTTCTGTTGACTCCTTGGATTAGAGCACAACTTTGGCCCCAGAGGCCCCTTCCTCTGCCAGGGGCCCTTTGTAGACAAGATGTGTTAACTCACCAGTGGGAAAGCAGCTGCACTGCTAACCATCCCTGGGCATGTGAGCCATCTGTGCCCAATGTCCTGGCATGCAGCTGGCCCCGTTCTGCCCACAGGACCTCGTCCTTCTGCTTCCTGAGCCACAGGGACCTGGAACCTGTGAGACCAGGGTCTGCTCTCCCAAAGGACAGAGATGAGTGCAGAAGGGCACTTAGGGGAGTACTTGTGGTGAAACACGGAGGAGGTGAGCTGGTGAGGAAAGGGAAACCTCAAATAGGCTAGATGCAGAATTCAACTTTCCTGAGCACCTACTATGTGCTCGGTATTTATACACACATCCTTGTCTAAGCCTCATCATCTTGGAGAGCAGATTAAGCTCCATAATCACCAGCTCCATTTTGTGATTATGCCCATTTTGCAGATGAGGAAATTGAGGTCTGCTGAAGGTCACATAGTTTGGCAGTGGTGAGGCAGGGACTCAGACCCAGGCTCTTGGTGACCCTTCTTCCAACCACACTGTCTAGGTTTGCTCCCCACTGCACGGGAGTCCCTGTGGCTACTCCACCTCTGTTGCCCCCACCCCGAGGCTACCAGGAGGGTCCTTGGAAAAGAGAAGCCTCAATAAATCTCAGCCTTCAACCAGGAGGGGCTGAGACCATCCCTCGGGAGGAGCCAGCATTTCCCAGCAGAGTAAATCACCGGCCTCTTAGTTACTGCAGGTGCAGATACTATCCTTCTTTCCCAGGAAGTTGGTAAATCAAACCTTAGGCCTAGATTTGCAGTCTGCTGTGGGTTGAGTGAGGCAGGACTCAGAGGGAGGGATGCTGGGAGAAGAACAGCACCCCAAACCAGACCCTGGAGGCTTCATGGGGGGAGGGGCACAGTGTGGTGCTGAGGGACCACTGCTCCCACCTGGGCCCCCAGGGGTGGACCAGATGATCCCAGCCTCCTGGTGATCACTTTGGAGCTGGCCACTCTGTATCCCTCCATCCTGGGCAGTGGGAGACCCGGATCCCAGCTTCACCTACCAGGGACTTTCTGTATCATTGTGGATGAGTCCCTGTCCCTCTCTGGGCTCATGTCACCGTTGGCTGGGGCTGGATGACATGCATTGTTTCCTCCACCTCCACGCCGGACTCTGTCCCTTTTCTTCCTGCCCTGTCCCTTACTCAGTGTTGTACTGGTAGATGTTTCACCATTGGCTCTCCAAGAATCAAAGCCCTGATCTGTGGTGTTGGCCAGTCTCTGTGGTGTGAATACTCCCACCACGGTCAATGTCAAGTTATTGATGAGCCGTCACTCGACGGGAGGTTTGGAAGGGACATGGAACAGCACACGGATGTATAGTGTTTCTGTTCCACAGATGGAACTAACCCCAAGCGTATGCAATAGTACTTAGGGATTAAGGGCCTTTGAGTGTTTATTAACTTAGGTTTTAATATAATCCATTTCATTTCGAGTTAATACAATTTAACTGTTTATTGTGGCTGTATTTAACAACTGGATGACAAAATTCCTGAAATTCTAACCATTGGTTCTGTGAGCTGCTTTGGGTTGGTTCTGACACACCTCTGTCCCCACTCCTCTCATCCCATCATCCTTGCTTCTCGATGCTACAATCACAGAAATAAAACTTTGCCTAATTTCAAGGACCTGTAAAAGAGTCCAAAGCAGCATTCTTGGAGGCTGCGTGGTCAGCCCCCACAGTACTTGATCACCTCTCCAAATGCAGTACCTGACACATTCGATTTGTTTTTCCATATCTTTGTCATCAGAAATGATGATTATATCACTTTATTCAACTGAATTAATCATGGGGTAGGGGAGTAGGGAGAATACTTAGGGCTTTATCTGAGTACCAGGAGCAGTTAACCCTTTAGTACTCATTGAAGCCACCAGAGTGGGTACATCAGGCTGTGGGGGTCTCTCCTTGGCAGACCCTGTCCGGAACTTCTTTGGAGGTCACTGACCCAGGCCCCTTGGGCCTCCTGCAGCCTCACTTGCTGTGGGGACTCTGAGAGGAGCGAACTCATTTCATGGATAAAGCTTGAAGCTGGAAAGGACTTTCTCATTTTGCTAATGGAGAAACTGAGGCTCAGAGATGGGCAGAGTCTTACTCAAGATGACTCACCCCATCAGGAAAGATTCAGAGGGAGACCTCTGGCTCTCCAGCTCCTCCTGGGACACCCCCCTCATGTCCCAGATGTATCAGGGGTAACATTTCTCAGCTGAGGGAAAGCATGGAGATTATCCAGAGTTTGGAAACAGAGCTCTTTAAAGCATGATGTTGAGGAGCCCTGACCACAGAGCCTGGGCCACCAGCTCCTGTGTTCTAAGGGACAGTCCCCCAGACCCATTTCCATCAGCCCCAAGTGGCTGCTCAATCCTCCCAAGCTGGCCTCTGAGGCTGTCTCTTTCAGGAAGCCCCCCATGGTTCACCCCTGAGCCTGCGTCTCAGTCCTCTCTCCAGTGCTCATGGGCTCTGTGGCCAGGCCCCTAGTCCTGCCTCTACCAACCCTGTAGAGGCTCCAGACAAGTCTCTTCCCTTCCCCAGGCCTCAGTTTATACATCTGACAAGTGGGCATGATCATCTCTGCCTGATGCACCTCATGGGGTTTGGTGAAGAACAGACGAATGGGCGGTTGGGAGGGAACCACTGTGAGATGCTGGGAATTATCTAAGGATGCTGGTTGCTGTAAGCTCTAGTGTGACTGAAGGTCTTGCTCTGGCCACTGGTCCTGTGGGCAGACGTGGGTTGAGGCTGTGTGGGTCAAGCCTCAGGTAGGTCTGATACACATCCTGGCTCTGGCACGAGAGCTGTGAGACCTTGGGGGGTCATGTCCACACCTCTGGGAGTCCAGTCTTCACCTGTGCGGTAGGGAGCCCTTTGCCCACAGCTCAGGGCAGGTGAGGGGGAAATGGGAGGAATGCAGCAGGGGTGGAGGGTCAGGGTCCCAGGGTGAGCCTGGTGGCCCTCATCCATCATAGTGTTGACAGAGCTGGGGGTGACATGGTGACTGTCCAGAGAGTGCCAGGTCATCCCTGCACCCACAGTCATCTTTCCCGGCCCCACCCCACCCCATCTGGGCATCCGTGCCCACCCAGGCTGCCTCTCAGCTCCTCTCCCTGAGCCCCTGACTTCCTCCTGTGTTTTACAGCGCTCTCCCCCAGTCTCCTCCACATTTTGTCAAAACACCAGCTTTGATTTCTGACAGGCAGGAAACAGTCTGGAGGATGACTGACAGCCACCAAATGCTGTCAGGATGCAGTGGAGGCAGGAGGGAGGGCGTGAGAATGCTGGAGGGGCAGGAGCGCATGTGGGCCCAGGACAAGGCTCGACGGTGCCACGTCTTCCAATGCACGGGGGATTGGCCCCTGGCGGATGGACAGGGGCAAGTCCCCGGGGCAGAGGTGAGTGACCGCCTTGCAGTCTGGCAGCACTTCAGTCCCCAGAGCTGCCACGGCCCTGATAACAGTACTGGGGCCCGTGTACAGAGCACTTACTTTGTCCCTTTACATGAACCTCCTCTATTCATCCTGTACCAGCGCTTCGAGGGAGGCTCTCTTTTCTTTCTGTTACAAGTGTGGAGGGGCTTTCCTGGTAGCTCAGCTGGTAAAGAACCCTCCTGCAATGCAGGAGACCTGGGTTTGATCCCTGGGTTGGGAAGATTCCCTGGAGGAGGGCATGGAAACCCACTCCAGTATTCTTGCCTGGAGAATCCCCATGGACAGAGGAGCCTGGCGGGCACAGTCCACTGGACCGCAAACAGTCGGCACGACAGAGCGACTAAGCACAGCACAGCCGCAGAGGGATGGAAATGAAGACTCAGAGAGGTCAAGAAGCGTGTCTACAGACATGGAGCTAGAGAAGGATGGAAGTAACTCTGTTGCTGAACTCCTAAGTGAACCTCCAGAGGACCAAGATGCTAAGAAGTGAAGAATCTCTTAAATAGGAAGGAGGTTCTGGAACTGCAAAGGAGATCATGGTACCAAAGCCCAGGGCTATATCCTGTGTATATTCATGAAGATATGCCTGGGGCACTAGAAAGGAATACTAATGAGGAATTCCAATAAGCATGAGGAATAAATACTCCAGCTTCTGTCCAAAGTTGTGGCTAGAATGGGTCCTTCAAAGGGTTCCTAGTAAGACCGAGCCCTGATTACTCACATCCTTCCTGTCTCATCCCCTTCTGACCTGTGATCCCTAGGAACCCTTTCTAAGCTCTTGTCTGGGGAATCTGCTTTCTGATGAACCCAGTCAGGGACACATGATCAAACCCCTTCGAAGAACATGGGATCCAAGCTTGCCTCTTAGACACATCAATGGAAACCCAGGCTGTGGGCTCTGTGAGCCTGGGAAAGGGCAGGAGAAGCTTGTGGGCAGCAGAGCCAGAGCTCTGGCGCAACACAGCAGAGAGTGTCCCGGGGAGCAGCTGGAGGGAAGGCCAGACAGGCAGCTGGTCTGCCCTGCAGGTTGGTCTGGAGGGACCTAGTGGAAGTTGAAATGGGCTGAATCGCCAAGGCAGCTGAGTGTGCAGTGACGTGGAGCAAAAGGGCCTGGGGCTGCAAGGGCTCCCAAAGACTGGGATCAGCCTGGAGGATTTGTCAGCGAGAAACCACAGCCTCTCCTCAGGCTAACGAGGCACATCAAGGGGCGGAGAGAGCCTGCCTGGGAAGTGGACACCGAGGATGATATAAAAGAACATTTTCTTTCTTCACTTTGGCAACTAGGAAACTCAAGGTCAAGTCTACAGCTGACCTCTAGCAAGGGCACAGGAATGAATGGCATGCATCTCCATGTTCCTAACTTCCATAATGATCTTCTTCTTCTTCTCCTCTTCTTCCATCTCCCCCTTCCTCCCCTCGCCTCCTCTTCTCCTTCCTCTCCCCTGCCCTCTATTCCTCTCCCCCTTCTCCTCTTTTTCCTCCCCCTCCTCTCTCTCCTTCCTCTGCTTTCTGTCTACATCTCTCCTCCAACTTCCAGTTGTCTATATTAGAGCTTTGCATTTGTAAATTTTTACAAAGTTGCTTCAATTCTTTAGACAAATAAAGTGGGGTATTGATGTTGCTCAGTTGCTAAGTCTTGTCCGACTCTTTGTGCCCATGGACTGCAGCACGCCAGGCTTCCCTATCCTTCACCAAATTCCAGATCTTGCTCAAACTCATGTCCATTGAGTCAGTGATGCCATCCAGCCATCTCATCCCCTGTCGTCTTTGCTGTTTAATCTCTTTGCTGTCCAAGGGACTCTCAAATGGGACATAAATAAACACAAAACATAAACCTCATAGTTATGCAACTGTTAACACTGCTTTCTATCTTAATAAAGAATAAAGATTTTTCTTGTAAAAGGGGCAAATATGCACTGCAAAAAAGAATTCAAGAAATACTAGACAAAACAAAACAGAATGTATAATAAACATTTCTGTTACTCAGAAACGTCTGTGATAAACTTTTGATGGACAATTTCCAGGCATAGCTTCATGAACCTACACAGGATGTGACAGAAGAGACAGACAGGAGGAAAAATAGGAAAATAATGGCATCATTATGTTTCCTTGAATTTAAAGGAAGAAATGGAAATTGTGGTACAATTGAAGGAATTTTGTACTTCAGATACATTTTGATTTATAAAAGATGTATCCTCCTACAGTTAAAAAGAAAAAAATTAAAAAATATTGAGATGTTGCTGTGATTTTAAAATAACTGCTGATTAAATTTTGTACCATATGCGATACCTCCCTAGTAAGAAAGATTAGGAAATTAGCACTTGCATCCCACCACCTCCTGGTTTTTTCATGCTGTGTCAGGGTTCTGCTCTTTCATGTTGTTTGGAAACAACATTGCTGTTGGAGATTTGGGCTTTGTTCTATATCTGTATAGATTCAGTACTCAGCATCTGTTTACTCTCCTCCTCTCCTAAGACCACACCACACACACTCCTGGTCTTGCCTTTCACGAGTTCAGTTCAGTTCAGTTGCTCAGTTGTGTCCGACTCTTTGTGACCCCATGGACTGCAGCACACCAGGCTTCCCTGTCCATCACCAACTCTCAGGGATGCTCAAACTCATGTCCATCGAGTCAGTGGTGCCATCCAACCATCTCATCCCCTGTCATCCCCTTCTCCTCCTGTCTTCAATCTTTCCCAGCATCAGGGATTTTTCCAATGAGTAAGTTCTTCACATCAGGTGGCCAAAGTATTGAAGTTTCAGCTTCCGTATCAGTCCTTCCAATGAATATTCAGGACTGATCTCCTTTAGCATGGGCTGGTTGGATCTCCTTGCAGTCCAGAGTACTCTCAAAAGTCATCTCAGCACCACAGTTCAAAAGCATCAATTCTTTGGCCCTCAGTTTTTCTTTCACGAGTTCTTAATTTTTAAAATATATTTGTTAATGGTATTTTTTTTTCAAGAAAGGCTCATGAAGTTTGTCTCCTGAGTTCCTACATCCTTGAGACAGAGTATCATTGCCTTGGGATCTGGAAAATCAACTTAACTGGGTATAAAATTCTGTGGTTCTATTTTCTTGCCCTCAGACCTTGCTAGATGGTCCCTGGTCTTCTAGTGCTGCCTTGGAGAAGCTTGTGCCTCCCTGATTTCTCCCCACCATTGTGAACCGGCCAATAGATTCTGTTTTTGAATTTCAGTTGTGTCATTCAGATATGTTTTTATGTTGACATATTTTTATCAAGTTTTTTTTTTTTTTCTGAAAGGTGCTGCACATTTTTGACCTACAAATTTAGTTTTTTTTTTTTTTAACTTCAGAATTGTTTTCTGGCATTATTTCTTAGATTATATGTTGCCTCATGATTGCCTCTATATTTGACAGTCTTTATCTTGAGAAAATTATTTTCTTCCTAATCTTTGAAAAAAGTTTTCTAATTAATTCTAGCTTTTTCACCTTGTTCCTTAAACTATTTTCATCATGCTTCTTCTATTTTTTGCTGTTTCTAAGGTGGGTTCCATGTCTCCTGTTTCTTTTCATTTATTCGATTTCATTCCCATGAAAGACAGCTTGGTTTTAATTTTGTGCTGTTGTTTTATATGCCTTTACTTGAATCCATTTGAAAAAAAAAATGTCATGTTGTCTGCAATTTCCTGGTACTCCATAAAACCAATTTTTCTGATGTCTTCCCTCTTTCTTTGGGCAATTACTTTTGTGGTATATTTTCTTCTCTGCCTTTGTTTGTGTTCCTTTTTCCTCCTTTTTGTGGCTCCGGGCACAGTTCCTGTGTTAGTTTCCTCCTAACTCATTTTTAGGTGGATCCAGCCCTTTGTGAAAGTGAAGGTTTCTCAGTCGTGTCCGACTCTTTGCAGCCCCATGGGCTAGTCCACGGAATTCTCCAGACCAGAATACCAGAGTGGGCAGGCTTTCTCTTCTCTAGGGGATCTTCCCAACCCAGGGATCAGACCCAGGTCTCCCACATCACAGGAGGATTCTTTACCAGCTGAGCCAAGAGGGAAGCCCATAGCTCAGTTGGTAAAGAATCCACCTGCTATGCAGGAGACCCCAGTTCGATTCCTGGGTCGGGAAGATCTGCTGGAGAAGGGATAGGCTACCTACTCCAGTATTCTTGGGCTTCCCTTGTGGCTCAGCTGGTAAAGAATCCGCCTACAATGCGGGAGAGGGAAGGGGTAGGTAGTGTGGGAAATGCCTTCCATTTTGGTTTATTGTCTTAGTGTCTCTGTTCACATCAGTTATTTCTTTTGCTGTAGGAGTGCAGCTCAGTATCTGCTATCTCAGTGATCAGTGTGTGCCAGGGTCCAGCCCCGGCTGATCCAGGGTATTCGAAGCGGGGACGGCGTCGGTGAGTATCAGGATACAATAGCTTCAATTAGATATTAATTAGAGATGTAAAGAGTAATAGAATGAGGATAGCTCAGCAGGAAAATTCAGTGGAGAAAAGAGGCTGAGTAGCTTGGTTTATGCAGGAGACCAATAAAACTTCAAGACAAGAAGCTTGCACCACTTACGTAGGCCGCAGGCGTCCTTCTGTTCTCCCGAAGGAGAGGAGACACTGAGGCCTCCCCGGTCGGATCTTAGAAGCCCAGGCATAATTAGTAAGCATGGCGGGTTCCGCACTCCAGATGGAGACTCAGCCAGAATTTGGGAGAGAGAGCGACATGAGGAGACCAGTATTTCGAGAAACTGATCCCAATTCTTTATTTTCCATGGTCTACTTTTATACACTGAGATGTTATGCAAAAGTTACGCAGGGTCAGCAGTCCTGACTTTTATCAAAGTCAGGTGCTTCATACAAATGTATACAGAGGTCTTAGGGGTGTTACCTCATCTTATGGACAGGGGGCCTGCTGACAATTTATGACCCTCTCCTTGTGACAGTGGTCAGTCAACCAGAACACTTATTTCTCCAGGGGTGATTATTCTTAAAACAGACGCCACCCAGATAAAGTTACATTCCCATAGGGTGAGGGTGTAGTGGGTTTTAGTTAAGGAAAGAATTTACTTAGCCTAAGGTCTAACGTGATTAAAAGGTTAATACTTATTTCTTCTATATATTCATTAATGTGTGTAAGGGCAGGGGATATGGAGACTTAGCAACAAACATTGGCTCAACAAATGAAAAACACAATTTCTAATCAGTCCATTATACTTATACTAATAGTTTTCTAACTTTTCTAAGGAACCTGTTTTCAGAAGGTTTAAAGCATCTCGTGCCTCTCACAGTTGGGAGGCTGTGAGCAATCACATGTGGCCGGACAAGGCTGTCAGGCAGGCTAGAGAACCTTCAGAGGAGTTTGTAGGTTAAAACACTCATGTCACGCCCAGGAGTTTTTATTAACTGGAGCTCTAAGTTAACTCCTTCTCTGAAAGAGGTGGTGGGGGACAGCCCCCCATAAAGTCAGAGGTGTAGGTAAAAGCACAAAGTAGTAAAGTAGGCAGGCTCTGGTTATGGGGGTAGATGCTCGAGGATTTCCAGGGGGACTCCTGAGGCTCGATCCCGCCTTTGCGTATGTCGAGCCTCCTTCCTCATGACCTTTGCCACGGGCAGAGTACCTCACTCTGGCCCCCAACAAGTGTGGCCCAATCATAGCTGTTCATGTAGATTATCAGTTTCATGTAGGTTCATGTAGGTTATCTGAGGATGACCATGTATCGTCATCAGTTTCTACATCTGTCCCGATAGATTTTACAAAACTTGGCAGGTATGTTTCAGATTTTGTAATTGAAGTTATAAACAATTTATGGCATAACTCATATTGAAAAAAGATCCCCCTTCTATTTTTTCATTTTTTGTTTCTGTGATTGTTGTTTTAGGTTGGTTTTGAGAAAAGGAAGTGAAATATATATCTACTCCACTATTTTCACTTGGGCACCAAGTGCTTTCTCGTCCACTATCTTTCAGTCCCATTGGAAACCCAGGGAAATGGTGAGGTGGTTTCCTCTTGGAGAGGAGCAGAGAACTGGGGAACCCAGGGCTTGAGAGGAGAGCAAGACTGCAGGGCCATCGTAGCCAGAGTAGGCAACACTCACATGTATGCTGTCCTACCTCAGCAACAAACACTCACATGTGACCCCAGACTCTCTCACACATGCTTCTGGCATGTGCAAGGGCTCTGCACTCCTGTAGCAGACATCACTAATCCATCACAGCACTCTTTCTTCCTGAACCTGAAAGTGAAATGTGTCACTCAGTTATTTCCAATTCTTTGCAACCCCATGGACTGTAGCCCACCAGGCTCCTCTGTCCACGGGATTTCCAAGGCAAGAATACTGGAGTGCTTTGCCATTTCCTTCTCCAGGGGATCGTCCCAATCCAGAGACTGAACCCAGGTCTCCTACATTGCAGACAGATTTTTTATCACCTGAACTATCAGGGAAGCCCTCCTGAACCTGAACTCAGCCCCAAATTCCTTTTCAAGACAACAGATCAAGAAAATAAAACCAACCAACTGGCATGGGCTTATGAAATGAAATTTGTCTGCCTGCCCCATATTTGAGATTTTCCAGGTACACTGAAGAGTTGTGGAGTTAGGAAGCCCTGGGCTTCCCTTGTGGCTCAGCTGGTAAAGACTCTGCCTGCAATGCAAGAGACCTGGGTTCAGTCCCTGGGTTGGGAAGGTCCCCTGGAGAAAGAGCATGCTACTCACAACAGTATTCTGGCCTGGAGAATTCCGTGGACTATATAGTCCATAGAGTCGCAAAGAGTCAGACAATGACTGACTGACTTTCACTTCACTGTGAATGCCTCACAGAGCAGACTTGGACAAATTTCTTCTCAGCTCTGAATCTCAGCTTTCCTGGGTGTTAAATAAAGATCACCTTGGTTGGAGGGTTACATGAGGTTATGTTGGTAAAGTTCCTATCCAAGCACAACGCACATTTAGATGTTCAATAGTACTTTTAAAAGAAATGGAAAAAAGTATTGTTCTTCCCCTGATGCAGCTTTAAAATGAGGGAAGAAAGAGAGATTTCATTCCATGTGTGAATTCTAGTATCGAATACAATCATGAGGTTTGGTCCAGACTCAGCCTGGCAGTTGCTGTCATTGATTAGCAATGTCTGCCGTGTGCATGTGATGAGAAGTCGCGATTTGTGTGCTTGGAAGTAGGAAGTGAAAGAGAGGTTGGGAGGTTCAGGCCCTTCTCCAACACCCATAACCCTCTGTTTCTTACGGACCATACAGGCATATGAAGAGAAGGCTCTGCTTTTACCGCCACGGTGTTCCCTGCTACTCGGATGACCATCCGGTAACTTTCATTATCAAAGCTGAGCGGAAACCAAGACTGAGCAATGCAGTGAGAAGGTCACTGGGAGGTGTCAGAAAGTCTATGTTCCAGCTCCAGGTTCCCATAAACTGACTGCTTGTACCTAAGCAAGTCTCTTCTTCCTGAGAGCGGGGAGTAGGAGGGAATAGGCTGTGGTAGTGGATAAATGTTATACAACCTGGAAAAAGAAATTGGTCTGCTAAGTTGCTTCAGTCATGTCCAACTCTTTGCGACCCCATGGGGCTGTAGCCCGCCAGGCTTCTCTGTCCAAGGGGATTCTCCAGGAAAGAATACTGGAGTGGGTTGCTATTTTTCTTCTCCAAGAATTTTTCCAGCATTCACAATTAATAAATCTGGGATTTTCTGTTTTGTATTTGTTAAAATATAAGCTTCTATATGTATTTTACATTTTAATTGTGGTAAAATATAAATAACATAGGATTTACCATTTTAATCATTTTAAATTATAAGTGAAGACATTAAGTATATTCATATCACCACCATCCATTGCCAGAATTTCATCATTCCACACTGAAACTCTGTACCCATTAAACATTAACTCTTCATTCCCCACCCCCTATCCCTAGTACCTGGTAGCCACTATTTTAGTTTCTGTCTTTAAGAATTTAGCTATTCCAGGTACTTCATACAGGTGGAATCATACAATATTTGTCCTTTTGTGTCTGGTTTATTTTACAGAGCATAATGTCTTCAAGGTTCATCCACATCATAGCATATTTCAGAATTTCACTATTTTTAAGGCTGAGTAGTATTTCATTGTGTATATACACTACATTTTGTTTATCCATTCATCTGTCAATGAATGGATTGGCAGAATGAATGGTCTCCATCTTTTGGCTATTGTGAATAAAGCTGTTAGGAATCTTGATACAAAAATATCTTTTGAGTCTCGACTTCTAGTTTTTTGAGGCATCTATCCAGAAGTAGAATTGCTGTATTACATTCTGCATTTTTCTTAAAGGACTGTCATATCGTTTTCCACGGTGGCTGCACAAGTTTATATCCCCATCAGCAGTGTCCAAGGGTTCCGTCCTCACCGATGCTTGTTATTTTCTATTGTTTAGATTATAGCCATCCTAATGAGTATAAAGTGGTTTTGACTTGCATTTTTCTATCAGATATATGATTTGAAAATATTTTCTTCCATTCTATGGGTTGCCTTATTACTTGGTTAATCATGTCATTTGACATACAGAAGTTTTTACAAAATTTTTGATGGACTCGAGCTTATCTATTTTTTTCTCTCTTTTGTCATCTCTGCTCTTGGTGTCCATATCAAAGCAATCATTGCTGAATCCAATGTCGTGAAGTTTTCACCTATGTTTTCTTCTAAAAGCTTTAGTTTTAACTCTTACATTTAGGTTCTTAATCTAATTTGGGATAATCTTTGTATATGTTGCAAGATAAGGGTCCACCTTCATTCTTTTGCATATAGATATTCAGTTTTCTGAATACCATTAGTTAAAAAGTTGGCTCTTTCCCTATTGAATGTTTTTGGGACTTGTTGAAAATCACTGAACCACACATGCAAGGCTTTATCTTTGGGTTCTGTACCTTATTTGAATGTGTTAGCTGCTCAATCATGTCTGACTCTTTGCAATCCCATGAACTTTAGCCCGCCAGGCTCCTCTGTCTAGGGGATTCTCCAGGCAAGAATACTGGAGTGGGTTGCAGTTTCCTTCTCCAGGGGATCTTCCTGATCCAGGGATCAAAACTGGGTCTCCTGAATTGCAAGCAGATTATTTAATTGGTATATATTTTCTGTCTTTATGCCAGTGCTATACTTTTTTTTATTACTGTAGTCTGTAATATGTTTTGAAATCAGAAAGTGTAAGACCTCCAACTTTGCTCATTTTCAAGATATTTTTGGCTATTCAGGATCTCTTGAAATTCTATATTAATTTCAGAATGGATTTTTCTATTTCTGCAAAAAAATAGAATTCAGCAATGCTATAGGATTCAAGATTAATATACAAAAACAACTACATTTCTATACACTGGCTTCCCTGGTGGCTCAACTGGTAAAGAATCTGCCTGCAATGCAGGAGACCTGGATTCGACCCCTGGGTTGGGAAGATACCCTGGAGAAGGGAATGGCTACCCACTCTAGTATTCTGGCCTGGAGAATTCCATGGACTATTCCATGGGGTTGCAAAGAGTCAGACATGACTGAGTAACTTTCACTCACACTGGCAATGAACAAACCAAAAATGAAATAAAGAAAAATTTACAATAGGGTCAAATAAATAAATTACTAAGGAATAGACTTAACCAAAAACTATACTCTGAAAACTTTTGTTGTTGTTATTTAGTCACTAACTCGTGTCTGACTCCTTTGTGACCCCATGGACTATAACCCACCGGCTCCTCTGTCCACGGGATTTCCCAGGCAAGAATACTGAACTGGGTAGCCATTTCCTTCTCCAGGGGATCTTCGCGACCCAGGGATCAAACACAGGTCTCCTGCATTGCAGGTGGATTCTTTCATTAAAGATGATATAAATAAATGGACAAATATTCCATGTTCATGGATTGGAAGACCCAGTATTGTTAAGATGGCAATACTCCCAAAATTGACCTACAGAATCCAGTACAATCCCTATTGACATCTCAGATAACTTGGTTTAGAAGGTGACAGACTGATGGTAACATACAGGTGGCATTGCAAGTGACTCAGAACAGCCAAAACAATTTTGGAAAAGAGAAACAAAGTAGGATAATTCACATTTTTTGACTTCAAAACTTACTAGAATGCAAAGTAATAAAGACAACATGGAACTGGCATGAAGACAGACGTATAATCAATGAAACATAATTGAGAGTTCACAAATGAACCCATAGTTCTGTGGTCAATTGATTTTCAACAAAGGTGCCAAGACAAGTCAATGGAAAAAAAAACCAGTCTTTTCAACCAATGGTACTGCAACAACTGGATTGCCACATACAAAAGAATTAAGTTGTACTTTCCCTTAAATTATATGCAAAAATAACTCAAAATGGTTCAGACATAAATGTAAGACACAAATCTCCAAAACTCTTAGAAGAAACCATGGAGATATAACTGCATGGTCTTGGGCTTGGCTGCTGCTGTTGCTGCTAAGTCGCTTCAGTCGTGTCCAACTCTGTGCGACCCCGTAGACGGCAGCCCACCAGGCTCCCCCGTCCCTGGGATTCTCCAGGCAAGAACACTGGAGTGGGTTGCCATTTCCTTCTCCAGTGCATGAAAGTGAAAAGTGAAAGTGAAGTCGCTCAGTCGTGTCCGACCCTTAGTGACCCCATGGACTGCAGCCTACCAAGCTCCTCCATCCATGGGATTTTCCAGGCAAGGGTACTGGAGTGGGTACCTAAAGCCCAAGTAACCAAAAAAAAAAAAAAGAAAAAAAGAATGGTAAATGGAATTCAAAAAAAGTTTTTAAAACTTTTGTTCTTCAAAGACCACTATCAAGAAAGTGAAAAGGCAAGCCAAAGATTGGATAAAAATGTATTTGAAACTCCTATGTCTAATAATCATAGACTATATTTTAAAAACTCCTACAACTCAGCAACCAAAAGACAAATAATGCAATTAAAATGGACAGATTATTTAAATGTACATTTTTCAAGAGATGATATATGAATGGCGAATAAGCACAGTAAAAGATGCTCCATATCATTAGTTATGAAGGGAATACAAATCAAAACCACCTCATACCCACTGGAATAAAGGAGAAATTGGAACCCTTACATATTGCTGGTGGGAATGTAGGAAGTGTAGTCATTTGGAAAACAGTCTGCATTTACTCAAAATGTTAAACATAGAGTTATCGTGTGGTGGTGGTAGTGATTTAGCCACCAAATTGTGTCAGACTCTTGTGACCTCATGGACTATAGTCCACCAGGCGTCTCTGTCCATGGGATCCAGGCAAGAATACTGGAGTGGTTGCCATTTTCTTCTCTAGGAGATCTTCCCAACCCAGGGATTGAACCTGGGTCTCCTGCACTGCAGGTAGTCTCCTGCACTGCAGGTAGTCTCCTGCATTGTAGGCAGATTCTTTACCAACTGAGCCACCAGGGAAGCCCAGAATTATCATATGACGTACCAATTCTATTCCTCAGTATATACTCAAGAGAAATAAAGGCATATGTTCACACAAAACTTGTACAAAATGTTTATAACAAATATTATTCATAATAGCCAAAAAGCTGAAAAAAAAAAAAAAACCCAAACATCCATCAATTAATAAATGGATAAACCAAATGTAGTTTATCCAAAGAACAGAATATTATTGGATCATAAAAAATAATAAATACTAATATATATTATCACATGGGCTTCCCTCATAGCTCAGTTGGTAAGGAATCTGCCTGCAATGCAGGAGACCCCGGTTCAATTTCTGGGTCAGGAAGATCTACTGGGTTGGGAGAAGGGATAGGCTACCCACTCCAGTATTCTTGGGCTCCCCTGGTGGCTCAGCTGATAAAAAATCTGCTTGCAATATGGGAGACCTGGGTTTGATCCCTGGGTTGGGAAGATCTCCTGGAGAAGGGAAAGGTTACCCATTCCAGTTTTCAGGCCTGGGGTCACAAAGAGCCAGACATGACCTAGCAACTTTCACTTTCACATGTTATAACACAAATGAATATGCTAAAGAAAGAAGCCAGTCACAAAAGACTATGATTCTATTAAATAAAATGACCAGAAGATTAAAATCTATAGCGGTTGCTTAAGGCTTAATTGACTATGCCAAAGCCTTTGACTGTGTGGATCACAATAAACTGTGGAAAATTCTTAAATAGATGGGAATACCAGACCACCTGACCTGCCTCTTGAGAAATCTGCATGCAAGTCAAGAAGCAGCAGTTAGAACTAGACATGGAACAACACACTGGTTCCAAATAGGAAAAGGAGTACGTCAAGGCTATATATTGTCACCCTACTTGTTTAACTTCTATGCAGAGTACATCATGAGAAATGCTGGGCTGGATGAAGCACAAGCTGGAATCAAGATTGCCGGGAGAAATATCAACAACCTCAGATATGCAGATGACACCACCCTTATGGCAAAAAGTGAAGAAGAACTAAAGAGCTTCTTAATGAAAG
>NW_011494640.1:248161-253964 GCF_000754665.1 Bison bison bison | reverse complement strand
GACAGACTTTATTTTGGGGGGCTCCAAAATCATTGCAGATGGTGACTGCAGCCATGAAATTAAAAGACGCTTACTCCTTGGAAGGAAAGTTATGACCAACCTAGATAGCATATTCAAAAACAGAGACATTACTTTGCCAACAAAGGTCCATCTAGTCAAGGCTATGGTTTTTCCAGTGGTCATGTGTGGATGTGAGAGTTGGACTATAAAGAAAGCTGAGCACCAAAGAATTGATGTTTTTGGACTGTGGTGTTGGAGAAGACTCTTGAGAGTCCCTTGGACTGCAAGGAGATCCAACCAGTCCATCCTAAAGGAGATCAGTCCTAAGTGTTCATTGGAAGGGCTGATGTTGAAGCTGAAGCTCCAATACTTTGGCCACCTGATGCAAAGAACTGACTCATTTGAAAAGACCCTGTTGCTGGGAAAGATTGAAGGCAGGAGGAGAAGGGGATGACAGAGGATGAGATGGTTGGATGGCATCACCAACTGAATGGACATGAATTGGGTAAACTCTGGGAGCTGGTGATAGACAGGGAGGCCTGGCATGCTGCAGTCCATTGGGTCACAAAGAGTCGGACATGACTGAGTGACTGAAATGAACTGAAGGCTTAGAGGGAAGGGACACTAAGGGGATAACAGCTGAAGTGTATGGTATTTCTTTATAAGGTGACAAAAATATTCTAAAATTGATTATTGTCATCATTTTACTTGCCTAGGCTATACTAAATAGCACCGCATTCTACACTTTAAATGGATGATTTGTATAATATGCATATTATATCTCAACAAAGCTATTATAAAAATTCTTAATAGCTGTAATAGTTTCCTTTAACTTAGGACTTCTGGAATGGCAGAGTAAGGGCCTCTAAAAATTCTGCTCCTCCATAAAATCAATAAGAACATTCATAAATAGTCAAAATTAACTTTTTCAGAAGCTCTGTAAATTAACCAAAGGTTTGCAGTAATCCAAGAAACATGTCTTCAAGAAAAACCCTCTTAATTTCAGTTAAAAAAAAGAGAGAACTCTGTGATTTTTTTAACCTGTGCCGTTTGCATCTTTCTTCCCCTAGTTCTTCAGTAGATGTGAAAAGCAGAAGACTAGCAATCACAGTATCTGTGAAAACCAGCAGCACAGCAGCAACTGCAGGGGCAGAGCATCTTTGGTGCTCCTCCAAAAGGCCCAGAAAAATGGCATCATTTTATCTGTCTGGAAGTTCATTGGATAAGCCCTATTCACAAGGTTGGTGCAAAAGTAATTGCTGTTTAGGATGGTAGATTTTAAGTCATTTTAACTAGGCTCAAACACACCTTTATTCATCAAAATAGGAACTATTACAATCAGTACATTTATCCCCATGAGAAATAATTTGTTTATTTCCATAGAGTGAAAAGTCTGTGCTCTGGGATTCAGTGAATTCTTGGAAAGCATTTTCTGCATCCTGCTGGTGTGGAAGTGTTTTCCCTGCAAAGCGTTGTTGAGATGCTTGAAGAAGTGGTAGTCAGTTGCTGAAAGTTCACGTGAGTATGGTGGATGAGGCAAAACTTCATCCCCAATTTGTTCAACTTTTGAAGTGTTGGTTGCACAATGTGCAGTCAGGTGTTGTTGTGGACGAGAATTGGGTCCTTTCTATTGACAAATGTCAGCTGCAGGTGTTGCAGTTTTCTGTGCATTTCATCAATTTGCTGAACATACGTCTCAGCTGTAATGGTTTCACAGGGATTCAGAAAATTGTAGTGGATCAGACTGGCAGCAGACCACCAGGAGTGACCATGACCTTTTTTTGGGGGGGGGGGGCAAGTTTGGCTTTGGGAAGTACTTTGGAGTTTCTTCTCAGTCCAGCCACTGAGTTGATTGTCACTGGTTGTCATATAAAATCCACTTTTCATCGCACATCACAATATGATTGAGAAATGGTTCATTGTTGCATAGAATAAGAGAAGATGACACTTCAGAACCATGATTTCTTTGATTTGTAGTCAGCTCATGAGGCACCCACTTATTGAGCTTTTTCACCTTTCCAATTTGATTCAAATGCTGAACGAGCATAGAATGGTCAGTGTTGAGTTCTCTGGCAACTTCTCATATAGTTGTAAGAGAATCAGCTTTGATGATTGCTCTCAAATGGTCGTTGGAAACTTCTGATGGCCAGCCACTATTCCCCTCATCTTCAAGGCTCTTGTCTCCTTTGCAAAGTTTCTTGAGCCACCACTGCACTGTATGTTCATTAGCAGCTCCTGGGCCCAATGTGTTGTTGATGTTGCAAGTTGTATCCACTGCTTTATGACACATTTTGAACTTTAATAAGAAAATTGTTTGAATTTGCTTTTTGTCTAACATCATTTTCCTAGCCTAAAACAAATATAAAGTAAACAGCAAGTAATACATCATTCAGTTCAGTTCAGTTGCTCAGTCATGTCCAACTCTTTGCGACCCCATGAATTGCAGCATGCCAGGCCTCCCTGTCCATCACCAACTCCCGGAGTTCACTCAACCTCACATCCATCGAGTCGGTGACGCCATCCAGCCATCTCATCCTCTGTCGTCCCCTTCTCCTCCTGCCCCCAATCCCTCCCAGCATCAGAGTCTTTTCCAAAGAATTAACTCTTCACATGAGGTGGCCAAAGTACTGGAGTGTCAGCGTTAGCATCATTCCTTCCAAAGAACACCCAGGACTGATCTCCTTTAGAATGGACTGGTTGGATCAGCAAACAATATAAAGTGAGAAATGTTCATTAAAATTATGTATAACATAACCACATTTATTTAAGGATGTATTCCAATACCAAATGGCAAATTTCAACAATGCAAAAACTATAATTACTTTTGCACCAATTTTACTATTTGACTTGATACAGAGCTTGCTCACTGCTGGAAGTCCTATCTCCAGGGTGTTTGTCAAAAACAATCAGTGTTAAATGTTTAACAAGCCATTTAACTACATGATGTTTAACTACCTAATTGTTTAACTACCTGATAGCAATGATACCAGTTGAGGTAACCAAGATGATGGCAAAAAAATCATGAAACGAGAAACTGGGTAATTACATATCCATGGACAGGGCTCTTTGAAAAGCTCATATATTCCTAGGGACCTAGAAGTCTTTGCTGAGGTTCAGGGATAAGACTATAGTCAGTAAAGACCTGTGAAGCCTGAATCTCTCACCTCTGCTGACATTAAGACCCATGCAATGGTTAACTGTGGGTTTAAGGAAGGATTATAAACTGCTAGAGAACTGAAGATATGCCCAACAAACATACCAACTGCTTTGACAAAGAGTAAGTGATATATTTAAGGAAATCTCTGTCTAATAATTAGCTGACCGCTAAGTTATCTGACTTGGTTCATTTTGTACTCCAAGGCCAAACTTGCCTGTTACTCCAGGTATCTCTTGACTTCCTACTTTTGCGTTCCAGTCCACTATAATGAAAAGGACATCTTTATTGGGTGTTAGTTCTACAAGGTCTTGTAGGTCTTCATAGAACTGTTCAACTTCAGCTTCTTCAGCATTACTGGTCACGGCATAGACTTGGATTACTGTAATATTGAATGGTTTGCCTTGGAAATGAACAGAGATCATTCTGTCATTTTTGAGATTGCATCCAAGTACTGCATTCGGACTCTTTTGTTGACTATGAGTGCTACTCCATTTCTTTTAAGGGATTCTTGCCCACAGTAGTAGATATAATGGTCATCTGAGTTAATTCCAGTCCATTTTAGTTCACTGATTCCTAAAATGTTGATGTTCACTCTTGCCATCTCCTGATTGACAACTTCCAATTTATTTAGATTCACGGACCTAACATTCCAGGTTCCTATGGGAAATAGACAGGGAAACAGTGGAAACAGTGTCAGACTTTATTTTTCTGGGCTCCAAAATCACTGCAGATGGTGACTGCAGCCATGAAATTAAAAGACGCTTACTCCTTGGAAGGAAAGTTATGACCAACCTAGATAGCATATTCAAAAGCAGAGACATTACTTTGCCAACAAAGGTGCGTCTAGCCAAGGCTATGGTTTTTCCTGTGGTCATGTATGGATGTGAGAGTTGGACTATAAAGAAGGCTGAGCACCGAAGAATTGATGCTTTTGAACTGTGGTGGCAGAGAAGACTCTTGAGAGTCCCTTGGACTGCAAGGAGATCCAACCAGTCCATTCTGAAGGAGATCAGCCCTGGGATTTCTTTGGAAGAAATGATGCTAAAGCTGAAACTGCAGTACTTTGGCCACTTCATGTGAAGAGTTGACTCATTGGAAAAGACTCTGATGATGGGAGGGATTGGGGGCAAGAGGAGAAGGGGATGACAGAGGATGAGATGGCTGGATGGCATCACTGACTCGATAGCCATGAGTCTGGGTGAACTCTGGGATTTGGTGATGGACAGGGAGGCCTGGTGTGCTGCGATTCATGGGATTGCAAAGAGTCGGACACGACTGAGCGACTGATCTGATCTGATCTGATCTGAGGAAATATTGTTCTTTCACATCAGACTTTACTTCCATCACCAGTCACATCCACAACTGGGTGTTGTTTTTGCTTTGGTTCTGTCTCTTAATTCTTTCTGGAGTTATTTCTCCACTGATCTCCAGTAGCACATTGGGCACCTACCAACCTAGGGAGTTCATCTTTCAGTGTCCTATCATTTTGCCTCTTCATACTGTTCATGGGGTTCTCAAGGCAAGAATACTGAAGTGGTTTGCCATTCTCTTCTCCAGTGGACCATGTTTTGTCAGAACTCTCCACCATGACCTGTCCTTCTTGGGTGGCCCTACATGGCATAGCTCATAGTTTCATGAGGGTCAAAGGCTAACAGAGTTTTGCCAAGAGAACACATTGGTCATAGCAAACACCCTCTTCCAACAAAGCAAGAGGAGACTCTACACATGGACTTCACCAGATGGTCAATATCAGAATCAGATTGATTATATTCTTTGCAGCCAAAGATGGAGAAGCTCTATGTAGCCAGCAAAAATAAAGTGGGAGCTGACTGTAGCTCAGATCATGAACTCCTTATTGCCAAATTCAGACTTAAATTGAAAAAAGTATGGAAAACCACTATACCATTCAGGTATGACCTAAATCAAATCCCTTATGATTATACAGTGGAAGTGAGAAATAGATTCAGGGATTAGATCTGATAGACAGAGTGTCTAAAGAACTATAGATGGAGGTTTGTGACATTGTACGGGAGGCAGTGATCAAGAGCATCCTAAGAAAAAGGAATGCAGAAAGGCAAAATGGTTGCCTCAGGAGGCCTTAAAAATAGCTGAGAAAAGAAGAGATGTGAAAAGCAAAGGAGAAAAAGAGAGATACACCCATTTGAATGCCGAGTTTCAAAAACTAGCAAGGAGAGATAAGGCAGCCCTCCTAAGTGATAAATGCAAAGAAATGGAGGAAAACAATAGAATGGGAAAGACTAGAGATCTCTTCAAGAAAATTAGAGATACCAAAGGAATATTTCATGCAAAGATGGGCACAATAAAGGACAGAAATGATATGGACCTAACAGAAGCAGAGGATATTAACAAGAGGTGGCACAAATACACAGAAGAACTATACAAAAAATATCTTTATGACCCAGATAACCACAGTGGTGTGATCACTCACCTAGAGCCAGAAATCCTGGAATGTGAAGTCAAGTGGGCTTTAGGAAGCATCACTATGAACAAAGCTAGTGGAGGTGATGGAATTCCAGTGGAGCTATTTCAAATCCTGAAAGATGATGCTGTGAAAGTGCTGCATTCAATATGCCAGCAAATTTGGAAAACTCAGCAGTGGCTACAGGACTGGAAAAGGTCAGTTTT
>NW_011494640.1:243256-248023 GCF_000754665.1 Bison bison bison | reverse complement strand
CTGGAAAAGGTCAGTTTTCATTCCAATCCCAAAGAAAGGCAATGCCAAAGAATGTTCAAACTACCACACAATTGCATTCATCTCACACTCTGGCAAAGTAACACTCAAAATTCTCCAAGCCAGGCCTCAACATTACATGAACCAAGAACTTCCAGATGTTCAAGCTGGATTTAGAAAAGGCAGAGGAACCAGACATCAAATTGCCAAACTCTGTTGGATCATCGAAAAAGCAAGAGAGTCCTAGAAAAACATCTATTTCTGCTTTATTGACTATGCCAAAGCCTTTGACTGTGTGGATCACAACAAACTGTGGAAAATTCTTATAGAAATGAGAATATCAGACTATCTGAACTGCCTCTTGAGAAATCTGTATACAGGTCAAGAAGCAACAGCTACAACTGAACAGGGAACACCAGACTGGTTCTAAATTGGGAAGTTCAGTTCAGTTCAGTTCAGACGCTCAGTCGTGTCTGACTCTTTTCGACCCCATGAATCGCACCACGCCAGGCCTCCCTGTCCATCACCAACGCCCAGAGTTCACCCAGACTCACGTCCATTGAGTCAGTGATGCCATCCAGCCATCTCATCCTCTGTCGTCCCCTTCTTCTCCTGCCCCGCAATCCCTCCCAGCATCAGAGTCTTTTCCAATGAGTCAACTCTTCACATGAGGTGGCCAAAGTACTGGAGTTTCAGCTTCAGCATCATTCCTTCCAAAGAAATCCCAGGGCTGATCTCCTTCAGAATGGACTGGTTGGATCTCCTTGCAGTCCAAAGGACTCTCAAGAGTCTTCTCTGCCACCACAGTTCAAAAGCATCAATTCTTCAGCGCTCAGCCTTCTTTATAGTCCAACTCTCACATCCATACATGACCACAGGAAAAACCATAGCCTTGGCTAGACACACCTTTGTTGGCAAAGTAATGTCTCTGCTTTTGAATACGCTATCTAGGTTGGTCGTAACTTTCCTTCCAAGGAGTAAGCGTCTTTTAATTTCATGGCTGCAGTCACCATCTGCAGTGATTTTGGAGCCCAGAAAATAAAGTCTGACACTGTTTCTACTGTTTCCCCATCTATTTCCCATGAAGTGATGGGACTGGATGCCATGATCTTCGTTTTCTGAATGTTGAGCTTTAAGCCAACTTTTTCACTCTCCACTTTCACTTTCATCACGAGGCTTTTGAGTTCCTCTTCACTTTCTGCCATAAGGGTGGTGTCATCTGCATATCTGAGGTTATGTAAAGGCTATATATTGTCACCCTGTTTATTTAATTTATATGCAGATACATCATGCGAAATGCCAGGCTGGATGAAGCAGAAGCTGGAATCAAGATTGTCAGGAGAAAAATCAATAACCTCAGATATGCAGATGACACCACCCTTATGGCAGAAAGTGAAGAAGAACTAAAGAGCCTCTTGATGAAAGTGAAAGAGGAGAGGGGGAAAGCTGGCTTAAAGCTCAACATTCAGAAAACGAAGATCATGGCATCTGGTCCCATCACTTCATGGCAAATAGATGGGGAAACAATGGAGACAGTGAGAGACTTTGTTTTTTGGGGTCCAAAGTCACTGCATATGGTGACTGCAGCCATGAAATTAAAAGATGCCTGCTCTATGGAAGAAAAGCTATGACCAACCTAGACAGCGTATTAAAAAGCAGAGACATTATTTTGCCAACAAAGGTCCATCTAGTTAAAGCTATGGTTTTTCCAGTTGTCATGTATAGATGTGAGAGCTGAGTGCCAAAGAATTGATGCTTTTGAACTGTGGTGTTGAAGAATACTCTTGAGAGTCCCTTGGACTGCAAGAAGATCCAACCAGTCCATCCTAAAGGAAATCAGTCCTGAATATTCATTGGAGGGACTGATGCTGAAGCTGAAACTCCAATACTTTCGCCACCTGATGCAAAGAACTGGCTCATTTGAAAAGACCCTGATGCTGGAAAGATTGAAGGTGGGAGAAGAAGGGGACGACAGTGGATAAGATGGTTGGATGGCATCAGCATCACTGACTCAATTAACATGAGTTTGAGTAAGCTCTGGGAGTTGGTGACGGACAGGGAAGCCTGGCCTGCTGCAATTCATGGGGTTACAATGAGTCAGACATGACTGAGAGACTGAACTGAACTGAACTGAACTGAACTGAAATTGTTGAGCAGAGACTTCAGTGACCACATATAACAGGAGATACAGACTTCATTGAATTAGTTCAATAAATTCACTAAACAAGGAACCAGCATCAGGAATATTAATAAAAACTACAACAATAACAAAACCAATGACAACATCAAACTCAAAGGAGGGCAGGGGGAATCTAATGTGTTAAGTTGTCCCATTAGATATTTTAAATGTCTAATTTTTTACAAAAACATTACAAGACTTTCAGAAAACAGAAAAGTGTGGCCCATACACAGAGGAAGAGAAAAGCAGTCAGTAAAACTACTGTTTTACTGTTTAACTACTGTTCTTGAGGGAGTATTAGTTAGACTTAGTAGACAAAGACTTTAAATTAGCTCTTATAAACATACTCAAGTAATTAAAAGAAATCATGACTGAAAAAGTAAAGGAGAGTACATGCAGATTATGTCTACGCAAATAGTGAACAGCAATGGAAGTAGAAAGATTTGAAAAAAATCAAAGAAAAAACTCTGAATTTGAGAACTATAATAACTATTGAAATAAAAAAATTCAATAATGACAAAAAAAGATATGAATTGGCAGAAAAAAAAAATCAATGAAATTTAAGATAGATCAATTGGGATTGTCTAGTCTAAGGAACCGGAGAAGCCAATGGCACCCCACTCCAGTAGTCTTGCCTGGAAAATCCCATGGATGGAGGAGCCTGGTAGGCTGCAGTCCATGGGGTTGCTAGGAGTTGGACACGACTGAGCGACCTCACCTTCACTTTACACTTTCATGCATTGGAGAAGGGAATGGCAACTCACTCCAGTGTTCTTGCCTGGAGAATCCCGGGGACGGGGGAGCCTGGTGGGCTCCCGTCTCTGGGGTCACACAGAGTCGGACATGACTGAAGTGACTTAGCAGCAGCAGCAGCAACAGTCTAAGGAACAGCTAGAAAAAAGAATGAAGGAAAAAGCCTCAGAGACTTACAGGACACTACCAAGCATATCAACATATACATGATGGACTTCTAGAAGGAGAGGAAAGAGAAGGGGCAGAAAGAATATTTGAAGAAACAAAGCCTGAAAAAATTCCAAATTTGATAGAAAACATTAATCTACACATTCAGGAAGCACAATAAACTCCAAGTAAGACAAATTCAAAGAGATACACACAAGACACACGCACAAGACGCACCATAGCCAAACTATCAAAAAGCCAAACACAAAGAGTATCTTGAAAGCATCAAGAGAAAAGTGGCTCATTACAGCTGAGGAAATATCAGTAATATTAACAGCTGACTCCTCATCAGCCACCATGGAAACCCAAAGGCAGTGGGATGACATAGTCAAAGGGAAAGTCTCGAAGAAAAATTGTCAACCAAGACATTTATATGGATGCAAAATATTCTTCAAAACTGAAGGAGCAATTAAGATATTATCAGATATGCAAAAGAAATAAAAAAAACAAATCCAAACCAAATATATATTACTAGCAGAGCTGCCCTACAGGTTGAGATAAAAAGACATTGGATGACAGCTTTAACCCAAATGAAGAAAGGAAGAGCACTGTCAAGGTATCTACACAGGTAAACAGTAGAAAGCAGCACAAATGCAATTTTTGTAATCATTTTCTTCTCATATCTGATTCAAAAGACAACTGCACAAGGGAATTATAAATCTGTGCTGATGAACTTAGAACATATGAAGGTAATTTGCATAACAATAATAGCATAGGGAGGGGTGGTAATACAACTTTATTGGAACAAAGATTTTACTATACTTTTGAAATTAAATCAGGATTATTTTGAACAATAAATTGTATTAAATTAACATTAACGGTAATCCCTGGGGCAACCACTTAGAAAATAATTTTAAAATATAATAAAGGAAACAATAAGGAAAACAGCAAGAAAATTAGAGATACCAATGGAAGATTTTATGCAAAGGTGGGCTCAGTAAAGGACAGAAATGGTAGGGACCTAACAGAAGCAGAAGATATTAAGAAGAGTTGGCAAGAATACACAGAAGAACTGTACAAAAAAGATCTTCACGACCCAGATAATCACAATGGTGTGATCACTCACCTAGAGCCAGACATCCTGGAATGTGAAGTCAAGTGGGCCTTAGAAAGCATCACTAGGAACAAAGCTAGTGGAGGTGATGGAATTCCAGTGGAGCTATTTCAAATTCTGAAAGATGATGCTGTGAAAGTGCTGCACTCAATAATGCCAGCAAATTTGGAAAACTCAGCAGTGGCCACAGGACTGGAAAAGGTCAGTTTTCATTCCAATCCCAAAGACGAGTAATGCCAAAGAATGCTCAAAGTACTGCACAATTGCACACATCTCACACGCTAGTAAAGTAATGCTCAAAATTCTCCAAGCCAGGCTTCAGCAATACATGAACCATGAACTTCCAGACATTCAAGCTGGATTTAGAAAAAGCAGAGGAAAAAGAGGTCAAATTGCCAACATCCCTGGATCATCGAAAAAGCAAGAGAGTTCCAGAAAAACATCTATTTCTGCTTTATTGACTATGCCAAAGCCTTTGACTGTGTGGATCACAATAAACTGTGGAAAATTCTGAAAGAGATGGGAATATCAGACCACCTGACCTGCCTCTTGAGAAATCTGCATGCAAGTCAAGAAG
>NW_011494640.1:239958-242979 GCF_000754665.1 Bison bison bison | reverse complement strand
AGGTCATGGCATCTGGTCCCATCACTTCATGGCAAATAGATGGGGAAACGGTGGAAACAGTGGCTGACTTTATTTTTCTGGGCTCCAAAATCACTGCAGATGGTGATTGCAGCCATGAAATTAAAAGACATTTACTCCTTGGAAGGAAAATTATGACCAACCTAGACAGCATATTAAAAAGCAGAGACATTACTTTGCCAAGAAATGTCCGTCTAGTCAAGGCTATGGTTTTCCCAGTGGTCATGTATGGATGTGAGAGTTGGACTGTGAAGAAAGCTGAGCGCTGAAGAATTGATGCTTTTGAACTGTGGTGTTGGAGAAGACTCTTGAGAGTTCCTTGGGCTGCAAGGATATCCAACTAGTCCATCTTAGAGATCAGTCCTGGGTGTTCATTGGAAGGACTGATGTTGAAGCTGAAACTCCAGTACTTTGGCCACCTGATATGAAGAGCTGACTCATCGGAAAAGACCCTGATGCTGGGAAAGATTGAGGGCGGGAGGAGAATGGGATGACAGAGGATGAGATGGTTGCATGGCATCACCAACTCAATGGACATGGGTTTGAGTGAACTCCGGGAGTTGGTGATGGACAGGGAGGCCTGGCGTGCTGCAGTTCATGGGGTCGCAAAGAGTCGGACACGACTGAGTGACTGAGTTGAACTGAACTGAACTGAAGGAAATTAAAATGACATCAATGGCAGAGCTAGGAGTTGATCCTGGGGCAGAAACTATGACTCTGGACCTGCCTGCTTTACTATAAGCAGTCTCTGCAGTCACCATCCCTTCATGCTCACATGGGTCCCCTGAGGTGGGCAGCATGGGGTCAAGGATATCAGTTAGACATATGGGGAACCTGAGACAAGAAATTGACTCATCTGAGGTACAGTGGTTTGTCTGTGCCAGGGCTTTTGCTCTAGAATATAGGGCTTTAGATTTTTAGTCTTAAAACTTGTGAAATAAATTCATAGCTGCTTTAATGGCACATTTCATCCCTGATGCTAATTCCTTATGAGGCCTAAGAATTACCTGGTTAGGAGCAGAGGTATCTGTTCAAAATGCTGATCCCAGGCCCCACTGATTATAACTCAGTAAATATCAGATAAGGCTAGAGAATCTATAATTCAAACAGGTACCCTCACTTACTTCTGCTCTCTTCTTCCCAGCCCAAGGTGATCCTGATGCAAGTTTGCATGCAAAGCAAACCAGGAGAAGTCCTGGTTTTAGGAATTTCCACACCTTGTTCTAAGAACTTGTTCTAAGGACTTCACATTTGTTTTCACCCAGCTTTTCGGAGCATAGATTCTGGATCCAGCCTACCTACATTGCCACCCAAACTTCAGTACTTTGGGTTAAAGCGTTCAGAATAGTGTCTTGCACAAAGTACATGTTTTATAATATTAGCTCTGTTTGTTATTATTTTCTTATAATAGTCAAAACAATCTTAAAACCTAGCTATCCTCAGTCCCATTTCAGTTCAGTTCAGTTCAGTTGCTCAGTTGTGTCCGACTCTTTGCACCCCTATGGACTGCAGCATGCCAGGCTTCCCTGTTTATCACCAACTCCTGGAGTTTACTCAAACTCATGTCCATTGAGTCGGTGATGCCATCCAACCATCTCATACTCTGGTGTCCCCTTCTCCTCCCACCTTCAATCTTTCCCAGCATCAGGGTCTTTTCAAATGAGTCAGTCACATCAGGTGGCCAAAGTATTAGAGTTTCAGCTTCAACATCAGTCCTTCCAACGAATATTCAGGACTGATTCTCTTTAGGATAGACTGGTTGGATCTCCTTGCAGTCCAAGGGACTCTCAAGAGTCTTTTCCAACACCACAGTTCAAAAGCATCAATTCTTTGGTTCTCAGCTTTCTTTATAGTCCAACTCTTACACCCATACATTACTACTTGAAAAACCATAGCCTTGACTAGACGCATCTTTGTTGGCAAAGTAATGTCTCTGCTTTTTAATATGCTATCTAGGTTGGTCATAGCTTTTCTTCTAAGGAGTAAGCATCTTTTAATTTATGGCTTCAGTCACCATTTGCAGTGATTTTGGAGCCCAAGAAAATAAAGTCTCTCACTGTTTCCACTGTCTCCCCATTTCACAGGTGAACAAAAGTGGGCACCGAGAGGTAATTTGTTTAAGGGCACACAGCTAGTGAGCTGCAGAGCTGGGGCTCAAACTCCACTCCATGTGACCCTAATGTCAGTGGTTCTAATGCTAGGCTACCCTGCACTAGTGGAATATGCTGTAGACCCTGCCTGTCACACTAGCACCTGCATGATAGGGTCACACAGGGCTGCCGGGAGAGGCCTCCTCAGGTGTTGGGCTTAGCTCCTGCCCCTTAAAGATGGAAGTAGAGCTTCTAGGGGTTGGGGGAAGGTGTAGGGAAGGGGAGGATCCCTGACCTCTTCATCCCTCTGACCCATTGCAGATCATTGTCAAGACTTAGACAATCCTCACCAGAAGACAAGTGTCCTCCAAGGGGACTCTAGGTTCAATTTGCTGGTCCTCACCCTGAGAGATCTCAACTTGGGATTTCCCTTGTTGGATGAGAAGGTGAGGAGGTAACAGAGAAGCTTCAGGATGACAGACCTGGGCTTCAATCCCAGCTTTCATGTATTTGAGACCTGAGGCAGCTTCAGGTTCCTTAAGTCACTCAGTCATGTCTGACTCTTTGCGACCCCATAGACTATAGCCACCAGGCTCCTCTGTCCATGGGATTCTCCAGGCAAGAATACTGGAGCCGGTTGCCATGCCCTCCTCCAGATCTTACCAACCCAGGGACTGAACCCAGGTCTCCTGCATCACAGGTGAATTCTTTACCATCTGAGCCACCAGGGAAGCCCCCTTATCTGTTAAATGAGCATAAAGGTAGAGCCCACCTCAGTGAGCTGTCACAGCAGAATGGTAGAGGCTGAGTATTCAGCAGAGCAGCCGCCACACAGAGCACCGGCTGTACAGAAGTTAGCCCCTGGTGATAGCATCATTCTCAACACACAGGCAGAGTCATGTTGGTTCTCCCT
>NW_011494640.1:238657-239858 GCF_000754665.1 Bison bison bison | reverse complement strand
CTTTGCACTGAAAAGATATCTGGAGCCTAGAGTGACCCTTGGAGAAGGCAATGGCACCCCACTCTAGTACTTTGCCTGGAAAATCCCATGGATGGAGGAGCCTGGTAGGCTGCAGTGCATGGGTCGCTAAGAGCAGGACACGACTGAGCAACTTCACTTTCACTTTTCGCTTTTGTGCATTGGAGAAGGAGATGGCGACCCACTCCAGTGTTCTTGCCTGGAGAACCCCAGGGATGCGGGAGCCTGGTGGCTGCCGTCTATGGGGTCACACAGAGTCGGACACGACTGAAGTGACTTAGCAGCAGCAGCAGAGTGACCCTAGTTATTTGTGTCCCAAAAGCTTGTCCTCTGGAATCATGTTAAGGTTCAAGGACAGATGTGAGAGACAGGCCAGGGCCAGGTCTCAACTTGAAGTCCTTGGAGGCTTCTCAAGCCACCTGGACCCCCTGGGCCTCTTCCAAGCCCAGCTCCCTCCAGGCTTGCAGCAGGTCCACCTGCTTTGATGGGGCCAGGCCCTGTCTATAAGTTTCCCTTGCTGATGTGTGACTTCAGGGACATTTGTCAAATGCCACAGGAGAAGAAAATGCTGGAAACTACTGAGAGGTAGCAGGCTTTCTCAGCATGGAGGAAAATTGGCAATTCTGAGTGGGATGGTGTCAGCCTGAGGCTGAAATCTCCTTCTTCTGCCATGTTGTTGTGTGTGGCCTCAGGCAACTTCATTCTTCTCTCCAAGAAGCCTGGATTCCTCATTTATCAGCTAGGGCATAGCCATCTACTTGCAGAGTTGCTGAGATTATCATGGAAGAGGAATCTGGGACAGGAGTAGAGCTGTGAGGCTATTTACAGCAAAGATGAGCATTTATTAAGTGCTAGATGAAACACTAGTCCAGTCATTGTCTCATTACATCTGGACAACAGCCCATTGGAGTAGGTACCATCATGACTTCCTCTACCAGATGAAGCAACAGGCTCAGAGAGGTTGAGTATCTAGGCGAAGTTGGCCTTGAATCCGGAGCAATGGAAGCCCACCCAGGACCCTCACCCTGAGCCTCTGCCCGCACAGCAGAGCCTGTCAAGAAATGCAGCACTTTTTCAATACAGTATACTAACGCATATATATGGAATTTAGAAGGATGGTAACAATAACCCTGTGTACGAGACAGCAAAAGGGACACTGATGTATAGAACAGTCTTATGGACT
>NW_011494640.1:213110-238358 GCF_000754665.1 Bison bison bison | reverse complement strand
AAAATTAAAAAAAAAAAAAGTGCAGCATTTTGCCTTTCTCCACACGGCCTATGTATCCCCACTCTAAGACCCTCCCTACCCTTCCCCTCCCATGTCTCAAAGCAGCAATCTGCAGGGGGGTCTAGTGGGTGCTGGGCCCATCTATAAGTATAGAAGTGAGTTTGGCACCACATGGGGCTGGACCAGAGGCAGCTGGAGGACTCCATGACCTTGAGAAGGAAAGCCACTGAACCTCTAAATGCAGGCAGCATGAGTTGTTGAAAGTGATGTTAGAAGCTGCAGTTTTACCACTGCAGGGCTTAGTGAGCCTTTGCCCAAGATTCTCTGTTATTACTTCACTGACCCTCCCCAGTCAGTGACAGGGAAGCTCAGAGATTTAGTGCTTTTAATAATGAAGCGAGTGGCCAGTATAAGAGAAACTTTCAGTTGGGTCATTCTCCCAGAGGCTGGAGACAGCTCTGGCTGAGCCCAGGGAAGTCAGAGGTCAGCTCCTCACCTTGTTTTTCATCCTTGGCAGGAGTGGGGTGGTATAATCAACCCCAGCACTGGTCACCACAGAATCCATAAGCAGGAACTGGCCTCCTTCCTCTTGTCTGGCCAGTGCCCTGGGGACCTTCCTAACTTCATTCATGGGCAACCTCTGGAGCGGAGGGTCTTCAAATCAGAGGGCTATGAGATGCCTGGCCTCTCCAGCTGACCTGCTCTCCTCTGTCTACACCCTTCATCCTGCCAGGTTGGGAAATCACCTATATCCTAGCATCATGTGTGAGGGCAGTCCTGATTTAAATTCAAGACTCGTACCAGTTTTAGCCGACTTCACCGGTGCAGCAGTGGAGACGCAGAATGCATGTGTGGCTGGGAGAGCACTACTGGACCTTGCCCTGCAGACTCTTCTCCTCTTTTGGGATAAGAGGTACTGTCTCCAGCTCCAGTACCCCAAACCATATCCCCAGAGGGTGTACTTGTCTGGCATTTTTCAGTGTCAGGGAATGTTAAGACTCTGGAAGCAGTGTTCAAAAGTGTTCTAAACACCCCCATTATGGCCAGTTTTCTTTTTGCCACTGTTGTTTAATTCTGCCAGGAGAATAGGATCGGAAAACCAATGCTGACTTAATTTGCCAGAATGAATTAGACAAATAAGATAGTAACTTAGAGTAATGAAGCTCCAGAAGGACATTGTTCACATTCTGTGAAACCTGGGGCTCCTTCCATCATGATAGCCTTCCCTGTGTTGGGAGCTGATTTCTTTTCTGTTGCTGGAGTGAGGCTGGATCCTCTAGGTGGGTAGCAGACAGGACTGGCTTGGACTGGTTCCTAAGAGTCCATTGAGAACTGAATGCTAAATAGTCAGGAATTTTGTGAGCTGTTGTTAAACCATCTAACTTGAAATTGTTCATGGTGGGAATATTTGCACCACAGAAATTAGTAGGTCAGGGCTTTCTTTTTCTTCCTTTTCTTTTTTTGTGTTTTGTGTGTGTTGGTGGGGGGGGGTGGGAATTGTGGGGCTAGGACCCCTCTCTATTATGGTCTTTGTAAATGGGCAAATCAGATTAAAAGGAAGAAGAGGCAAAACTCATGTCTTGCTGGTTCCTACAGAACCCCACTGTTGGTGGTGGGAGGAAACCTGAAAAATGTATTTATGAGTGAGCATTTCACCAAAACCACTTCTGGGCATGGAACAGGGTCTCTCAGAAGAGGGTCCACAGGTTTGCTGAATGAGTTCACCACTGAGCTGGCAGCAAGCAGCCCAGCGAGGCTAGATCCAGAACACGTGGAGGTCAGGGGCCACTCTGTGCGGGAGGAGGGCATCCGTGGTGTACACAGGGGTATATACATCCTTGTACACATGGAGGTCTATCGTCAGTGCACAGGAATGTGTGTTTATTAGTGAAACAAAGACTGTGTTTGTAGTGTCCACAGGGGATCCTCTTTGGTGCAGGAGCATCTGTGTGACCCCCAGTGATGTGATTAAGAGGACTTGAAGGTGTTCCAAATTGGTTCCACTGGTAAAGAGCTTGGGAGTCCTGAACTAATCCCAACAATACGTTGAAAACTGAACAGACTGAAAAATCAATGATTTTCCTTAAGAGAGAGGAGGACCCAGGGGAAACAAGTGTTTGCTACCCTGTGATTAGATATGGTAGCTACCTCTCTAAGCCAAAATTAGAGACATGTAAACACAGCGAGTATAGCTTATCAGAGCAGAGACTCACAGGTGGACACTACATTATAACCAGTGCCAGATTAAGAAGCCCTGAACCATAATTTAAGAATTACTGGAGGCTCAGTGTTGATAAATCTGAGTTTAAAAACATAGAGGGCCCAGTCATATGGCATCCCTGCTATTTTCTAAGATTTACCTTCAGGAGCTTGATTAGGTTCCCACAGTAAATATTGGAGAAAAATCCCCTCTTTCTTCTAGTAAGGAGAAGGGGAAAGGAATTATTCTGAAATATCCAGAGCACTCTATTCTATTTCACTTAACAAGGTTTTCCCTCTGGGGAAACTAGTTAACAGGTTTCTAACCTTCTAGTGTATTATCAGAGACTAACTGACCTGGGAAAGGGAAATTCAGTCTAGTCATCCTGTCCCACTTAAGAGTGGAGGAAAAATACTTAGAAACACTTGTGAAGTTGATAGTCCAGAGGCATAGGCTTACTAAAAGACTGAGACCTAATCATAGGTCTATAGAACAACCCCTTCCCCATAATGCTCACATCCCACCATTACATTACTAAAGGCCTACCATCAGCAGTTTCTTTTATCCATACATCATGATTGAACACCAAGAAAAACTTACAAGGTGTACTAAAAGGAAAAAAAAAAAAAAAAACCAAAGAAAATAAATCCTACAATGTGAAGAGACAGAGGAAGTATCAAAAACATGCATGGCAAATTTGTTGAAATTGTCAAACTGGGAATTGAATTATGATTAATATGCTAAGGGCTCCAAAGGATAAAGTAGACAGCATATAAGCACACAGGACAATGTAAGCAGAGAACTGGAAATCCTAAGAAAGAACCAAAAAGAAATACCAGAGATAGAAAACAATGTAACCAAAATGAAGAATGCCTTTGATGGGCTAATTAGTAGGTGGACACAGATTGAGAAAGAATCTCTGAGCTAGATGATCTATCAAGGGAATCCTCAAAAAACAAAAAGGAAGGAGAACAAAGACTCAAAAAAAAAAAAAAAAAAGTAGAAGAGAGATCCAAGGACTGAGAGGCAGTTACAAAAGGTGTAACATATACATGATGGGAATATCAGAAGGAGAAGGAGGAGAGAAAGGAACAGAGGGAATATTTGAAATAATAATGACTAAGAGTTTCTCTAAATTAATGTCAGACACCAAACTGCAGATATAGGAAGCTACAGAACACCATATATTGAATGTAAAAGCCAAACAAAAACCAAAAAGCTACACCTCTACATGTCATATTCAAATTATGGGAAATGAAAGATAAACAAAAATTCTTGAAAGGAACCAGAGGGAATAAAAATCACTTTATCTATAGAGGAACCAAGGCAAGAATTACATACAACTTCTCAGAAACCAGGCAAGCAAGAAGAGAGCAGAGCCAAATAGAAAGTGTTGAGAAAAAAAACCACCAACCTAGAATTCTATACCTTGCAAAAAGAGATGCAGAATTTTTCAGATGAACAAAAATTGAAGGAATGTGTTGTCACTGGACTTAGCTTGCAAGAAGTGTTAAAAAGAAGTTCTTTAGAGACAGGGAAAATATAGGTCAGAAACGGACCTACATAAAGAAAGGAAAAGCATCAAGGAATAAGTCAAGGCAAGATAAAAACTTTCATTATTCCCATTTTCATTGATCTAACAGATAACAGATTGTCCAAAATAATAATAGCAAGAAAGTATTAGATTATATGTTTATGTATATATCTCATGTGTACACTCCTCCTTCAGTATCCGAGGGCGATTTGTTTCGGGACCCACAACAGATACCAAAATCCACGGATGCTCATGTCTCATAGTTAGCCCTCTATAGCCTTCTTGCTTTGGCATCTGCAAATTCAACCGTGACTCATGTAGTACTATATTTATTGCACTTGCTTCTGGTTTGTTTTGAACCTGCCCCAGTGCCCCTTGAGGTAGCGAGGGGCCACCCAACCTCCACCGCGGGTTCTGTGCTGCAGCCACGCTTCTGCGATGTTGGCCTTACATGGCCACACCCCATTGGTGCCCGTCTTCATCCATCCTTCTACCTCATCTGTTCCCCTTCTGCTGATCCCCAGGGCGGTGCCCTGGTGCTTCTCTCTTCCAGCGCCCCTTGTGGACCCACTCTGTTGCCCATTGCTGCCGAGTGTCCCCTGATGTCCTTGCTTGCTGGACAAGGGGGAGTGCCCGTGGCCCCTTCCCCATTGCACACGGCTCCGTTGCCCTCTCCTGAGCATGGAGTCTGGTCCCCAGCCGACAGCCGTGGACTGGCTGCAGTGCCCCACCCCCCCGCCTGTCACCTGGCTGGGTGGACGGACGCAAGGGCGTGTCAGCCGTCCCTGACATAGCCCATCCGGTGTCCAGGGCCCAATTCCTGGGGCTGCCAAGGCGGTGGGCATGTGATGGGGGTGGGGTTGGAGGAGGGTTGTTTCATCACCCTCCACTCCCTCCACCCTACTCCCGTTCTTCCCCGCTGCCATGGTAGCATGCTGCACCCCTCCCCTCATGGACTGAGGCTGCAAGGTCAGGCATCCTCACCATGGGCAGGGTGAGTCAGTCAGACAACCAGTGAGCGCCTTCTTGCTCACTTCCTCACCTCCTGGGTTTTGGGCTTGCCATCTTGTGTCCACATGTTGCCCCTGGCCTGGCTCCCAGAACGCCAGGCTCCTTGTGCTCCCTTACCTACCTGGCTGATCCTGCCAGTAGCATATGCTTCTCTCAAAGATTCAGCCATGCATGTTTAAGTACCCATGGTTGGCTGGTGGACATGGCTCAATGAAACTATGAGCCAAGCCATGTAGGGCCACCTAAGATGGATGGGTCATGGTAGAGTTCTGACAAAATGTGGTCCACTGGAAGGGAATGGCAAATCACTTCAGTATTCTTGCCTGGAGAACCCCATGAACAGTATGAAAAGCAAAAAGATAGGACACTGAAAGATGAACTCCCCAGGTCCGTAGGTGCCCAATATGCTGCTGGAGATCAGTGGAGAAATAACTCCAGAAAGAATGAAGAGATGGAGTCAAAGCAAAAACAATACCCAGTTGTGGATGTGACTGGTGATATCCAATGCTGTAAAGATCAATATTGCATAGGAACCTGGAATGTTAGGTCCATGAATCAAGGCAAATTGGAAGTTGTCAAACAGGAGATGGCAAGAGTGAATGCTGACATTCTAGGAATCAGCGAACTAAAATGGACTAGAATGGGTGAATTTAACTCAGATGACCATTATATATACTACTGTGGGCAGGAATCCCTTAGAAGAAATGGAGTAGCCATCAGAGTCAACAAAAGAGTCTGAAATGCAGTACTTGGATTCAATCTCAAAAAAAACTGAATGATCTCTGTCCATTTCCAAGGCAAACCATTCAATATTATAGTAATCCAAGTCTATGCCCCAACCAGTAACGCTGAAGAACCTGAAGTTGAACGGTTCTATAAAGCCCTACAAGACGTTCTGGAACTAACACCCAAAAAAGATATCCTTTTCCTTATATGGGACTAGAATGCAAAAGTAGGATGTCAAGTGCTACCTGCAGTAACAGGAAGATTTGACCTTGGAGTACAAAATGAAGTAGGTCAAAGGCTAACAGAGTTTTGCCAAGAGAATGCACTGGTCATAGCAAACACCCTCTTCCAACAACACAAGAGAAGACTATACACATTGACATCACCAGATGGTCAATACTGAAATCAGACTGATTATATCTTTACAGCCAAAGATGGAGAAACTCTATACAGTCAGCAAAAACAAGACCGGGAGCTGACTGTGGCTCAGATCACAAACTCCTTATTGCCAAATTCAGACTTAAATTGAGGAAAGTGAGGAAAATCACTAGACCATTCAGGTATGACCTGAACAGTGTGATTATACAGTGGAAATGACAAATAGATTCAAGGGACTAGATCTGATAAACAGAGTGCCTGATGAACTATGGACAGAGGTTTGTGACATTGTACAGGAGACAGTGATCAAGACCATCCCCAATAAAAAGAAATGCAGAAAGGCAAAATGGTTTCCTCAGGAAGCCTCACAAATAGCTGAAAAAAGAAGAGACGTGGAAGGCAAAAGAGAAAAGGAAATATACACTCATTTGAATGCAGAGTTCCAAAGAATAGCAAGGAGAGATAAGAAAGCCTTCCTCGTGATCAGTGCAAAGAAATAGCGGAAAACAATAGAATGAGAAAGACTAGAGATCACTTCAAGAAAACTAGAGATACCAAGGGAACATTTCATGCAAAGATGGGCCCAATAAAGGACAGAAATGGTATGAGCCTAACAGAATCAGAAGATATTTAAAAAAAAAGTGGCAGGAATACACAGAAGAACTATACAAAAAATATCTTCATGACCCAGATAACCATGGTAGTGTAAATCACTCATCTAGAGCCAGATATCCTGGAATGTGAAGTCAAATGGGCCTTAAGAAGCATCACTATGAACAAAGCTAGTGAAGGTGGTGGATTTCTATTTGAGCTATTTCAAATCCTAAATGATGATGTTGTGAAAGTGCTGCACTCAATAAGCCAGAAAATTTGGAAAACTCAGCAGTGGCCACAGGACTGGAAAAGGTCAGTTTTCATTCCAATCCCAAAGAAAGGCAATGCCAAAGAATGCTCAGACTACTGCACAATTGCACTCATCTCACTCACTAGCAAAGTAATGCTCAAAATCCTCCAAGCCAGGCTTCAATAGTACATGAACCATGATGTTCAAGCTGGATTTAGAAAAGGCAGAGGAACCAGAGATCCAACATCTGCTGGATCTTCGAAAAAGCAGGAGAGTTCCAGAAAAACATCTACTTCTGCTTTATTGACTATGCCAAAGCCTTTGACTGTGTGGATCACAACAAACTGTGGAAAATTCTGAAAGAGATGGGAATACCAGACCACCTGACCTGCCTCCTGAGAAATCTGTATGCAGGTCGAGAAGCAACAGCTACAACTGGACATGGAACAACAGACTGGTTCCAAATCTGTAAAGGATTATGTCAAAGCTATATATTGTCACTCTGCTATTTAACTTTTATGCAGATTGAAGTTGCTCAGTCGTGTCCAACTCTTTGTGAGCCCATAGACTGTAGCCTTCCAGGCTCCTCTGTCCATGGGATTTTCCAGGCAATAGTCCTGGAGTGGATTGCCATTTCCTTCTTCAGGAGATCTTCCCAACCCAGGGCTCGAACCCAGGTCTCCCACATTGTAGACAGACGCTTTACCATCTGAGCCACCAGGAAGTCAGGGAAGTCACCTCACCTGACTCCTGAGAAATCTGTATGCAGGTCAAGAAGCAACAGCTACAACTGGACATGGGACAAAAGACTGGTTCCAAATCTGGAAAGGATTATGTCAAGGCTGTATACTATCACTCTGCTTATTTAACTTATATGCAGAGTACATCCTGAGAAATGCTGGGCTGGATGAAGCACAAGCTGGAATCAGAATTGTTGGGAGAAATATCAATAACCTTAGATATGCAGATGACACCACCCTTACGGCAGAAAGTGAAGAAGATCTAAAGAGCCTTTTGATGAAAGTGAAAGAGGAGAGTGAAAAAGTTGGCTTAAAACTCAGCATTCAGAAAACTAAGATAATGGCATCCAGGCCATCACTTCATGGCAAATAGATGGGGAAACAGTGGAAACAGTGGCAGATTTTATTTTTCTGGGCTCCAAAGTCACTTTAGATGGTGACTGCAACCATGAAATTAAAAGGCACTTGCTTCTTGAAGGAGAAGCTATGACCAACCTAGACAGCCTATTAAAAAGCAGAGACATTACTTTGCCAACAAAGGTCCATCTAGTCAAAGGTATGATTTTTCCAGTAGTCATGTATGGATGTGAGAGTTGGACTGTAAAGAAAGCTGAATGCCAAAGAATTGATGCTTTTGACCTGTGGTGTTGGAGAAGACTCTTGAGAGTCCCTTGGACTGCAAGGAGATCCAACCAGTCCATCCTAAAGGAAATCAGTCCTGAATATTCATTGGAAGGACTGATGCTGAAGCTGAAACTCTAATACTTTGGCCACCTGATGTGAAGAACTGACTCAATGGAAAAGACCCTGATACGGGCAGGATTGAAGGCAGGAGGAGAAGGGATTTCAGAGGATGAGATGGTTTGATGGCATCACCAACTCTTCGGACATGAGTTTGAGGAAGCTCTGGGAGTTGGTGATGGACAGGGAATCCTGGCATGCTACAGTCCATGGTTTCACAAATAGTTGGACACAACTGAGTGACTGAACTGAACTGAATAGTATTTATTGAAAAAATCCACATATAAGTGAACCTGCATGGTTCAAACATACCTGTGTTTTTCAACAGTCAACTGTACATACATGTAAATATATCTGTTTATATATGCTTGTCTGTAAGTGAAATGAATCACAGCACTAATTAAAGGAACAAGAGGAAGGAATTAGGGTTATTTTATTATTATAGGTACTCACACTACCCAAAGAGTGATACAGTGTTATTTAAAAGTAGGCATGGACTAGCTGTAAATATAAATTTTAAACTCTAGGGAAGCCATTTTCAAAAGTACAAAGAAAAGTATAACTGATAAGTAAAAAAAGGAAATGGAATTATATAAAATGTTCAATTAAAAGCACAAACAGCAGAAATAGCTCTTACTGATTTTTTTCAATTACATGACATTCTAGAAAAGACAATACTACAGACAAAAAAAAAAAAAAAATCAGTAGTTGAAAGTGACTGGGTGGAGAACTGGTAGAGATGAAAAGGTGGAGCACAGAGGATTTTTAGGGCAATGAATAATACTGTGTATGATATTACAATGATGGATATGTCATTACAGATTTGTCCAAATGCGTAGAATGTACAACACCAAGAGTGAACCCTAAAGTAAACTACGGACTTTGGGTGACTATCATGTCCGCTTAAGTCCAACCTTGGTAACAAATGTACCATTCTGCTAAATGATGTTGATAATAGGGGAGTAGGGGAATGTGTAGGAATAGGGGACAAATCTTTATTCCTCCCTCCCAATTTTTTGTATGCCTAAAACTGCTCTTAAAAAATAAAGTCTTTTAAAAAACCAAAAAATTTATTATCTTAATGTTCTGGAGATCAGAAGTCCAAAATAGGTGAGTGGAGTTCCTAGAGAGTCTAGAACTTTCCTTATTTATTTATTTTTTTTAATGAGAAATGGAGTATTTCCTGCCATATCAGTAAACAAGGATGCCATAGTCTTCAGTGATTCTGGCCCTCCAAATGTGAATTCCTGAGCCCTAAGGGCACTCAAGAAGGAGAAGAGTACCTGCACAATCTGGCAGCCATTAGGCTGCAGCCACTCCCTATGGTGAGCATTGAGGAACTCAGGATGAGAAAAATGCAGGATACTGGCCCCAGATAGCTGAGATGCATGTAAAACTAAGCATTTCAATGAGCCTGGACTTTCTCATCTTCCCATACATAGAAAAGCACTAAATTCCTTAACATGAGATATCTGGTTTTCTTTAATTAACAATAATCTTTTGATGAGCAGATTACCTGCTCTTTGTTATAAAGCTTCTATATAACCTGTCTCCTCCCCTGGCTTCCTCAGAGGAGTTCTTTCAGGGCTACTTGAGATGCTGCCTCCCAGGCTTAAGTCCTAAAATTTTCTGCCAAATAAAGTGTAACTTTCAGCTTTTAGGTTATGACTATTTTTAAGTTGACCTTTCCTTGCCTTTTCCATCTTCTACAGGCTTTTCACATGTCTTGACTCATGGCCCTGCATCATTCAATCTAATTCTGTCATCCCGTCTCCTCTGACTCACTTGCCTCTCTCACTTGTAAAGACTTTGTGATTACTTTGGGCCAACCTTGAAAATCCTGGATAGTCTCCCCATCCCAAGATCCCTAATTTAATAACATCTGCAAAGTCCTTTTAGGCACATAAGGCAACATATTTATGGGTTTTGGGCATTTGAATGAGGATATCTTTGGCCAGCTCTTATTCTGCCTACTGCAGTCTGTCCCCTGCCCCCCAAAGATTCATGTCTACTCTACATGCTAAAGCCATTCACTCCATCCCAACATCCCCAAAAGTCTCAATCAATTTATAGTATCAACAAAGAGTGACAAGTCTAATCTAAATCTCATCAACTCAAAAGCCCCAAACCTCAGGGTCAAAATAATTGAAATCAGATATCTGGTGAGATTCTGAGTATGATACACTTTGGGATGAAATTCCTCTCCATCTATGGACCTGTGAAACTAGAATTAAATGCCTCAATGTCACCATCTGTAGAACAGGGATATTAATAGTTGCCACTGAGAAGTGGAATATTTCCTGCTGTATCAATAATCAAGGATGTCACAGTCATCGGTGATTGCACCCCTCCGGTGTGAGCCAGTGAGCCCTAAGGGAACTCAGGAAGGAGAAGAATACTTGCTATCTAGCAGCCATCAGACTATAGCCACACCCTAGGGTGAGCCCTGTGGAACTCAGAAAATTGGCCCCAGATAGCTGAGGTGCCTATCAAGGAATGATTTCAGAGATCCCAGACTCTTGCATCTTTCCATACATAGAAAAGCACTATATACCTGCTCTTTGTTGCAAAACCACTATATAAATTGGCTCCTCCCTGGCCTCCTCAGAGCAGTTCTCTGGGGGTCATTTGTGATGCCATCTTGAAGTCCTAAAAATTCCCACCTAATAAAACATAACTCTCAATTTTTAGGTTGTGAATATTTTTTAAGACAATACCACTTTGTATCAGAGTTCACCCAGAGAATCAGTGTGTGTGAGTCACTCAGGTAGTGTCCAACTCTTTGCAGCCCCAAGGACTGTAGCCCACTAGGCTCCTCATCCATGGAGTTCTCCAGGCAAGAATACTGGAGTGGATTGCCATTTCCTTCTCCAGGGTATCTTCCCAACCTAGTGATTGGATCCAGGTTTCTCGCATTGCAGGCATTTCAGGTATTGCAGGCAGAGAAGCAGAACCAGTAGCCAATTACATATGTAGTGTTTATGTGTGTGTGTGTGTGTACATGCATGTTTGTGTGTGTACTAAGAAGTTTATCAGAGGGAAGCGACTTCTGCAGTAACGGTGAAGCTGGCTAAGAAAGGCCATCTGCACGTCTGATTCTGGAGCCCAGGGTCCACAAGCATGCAGTCGGGAAGGGAAAATCACAAGCAGGATGGAAGCCGTGAGGATGGGCTGAAACCATGTCTATTTTTGTTGACTCTGATCTTGGTGACAAGCGTATCTACAGAAACTGGGACCCTTTGTCATGGAGCTGAACACACACAGACACCTGACCCATGAGTCAGAGAACTGAAGGAAGATCTGAGGAGAATAGAAATCGCAGGCTCAACTTGCTTCCCACTGACAATCAGCAAATTGGTAGCAACGTGTGTGGTGCTACAGTGTGGCTCCTGTCCCTGCTCTGCCAGCTTTCATGAGGGAACCTCCTTTGTACCCATCCTAACAGGAAATGCAGGTGGAAGGGAATTCTGGGACAAAGCTGTGCCCAGGTTGGCACACTAGAAAGTCATCACACACCTCCTAGAGCTGCTGGAAGAAACAGTGTCTGAGCAGAAGTCAGCTCAGTGGCCAGACCCAGTGATGTTAGTACTCATCATTGTTACTATAATGGTTAACATGCAACCTCACCCACCAGTCCACAGGAGGAGTATGTTTAAGGCAAGTTGGCCCCTGTTGTTGACCAAAATCTTGGCTTTCTCTGCCCACCAAAGCCAAATAAAAAATATGGAAACAGAGTTTGAAGGAAATAGAAAGGTGGCTTTAATTCTCAGCCAGCAGAGAGGGGAACACAGTAGGTTAACGCTGAAAGAACTGCCCCCCCACCCGCACCTGGCCACAATGAGGGGTCTGCTGCTTCTGCTAAGTCACTTCAGTCATGTCTGACTCTGTGTGACCCTATAGACAGTAGCCCACCAGGCCTCCCCCATCCCTGGGATTCTTCAGGCAAGAACACTGGAGTGGGTTGCCATTTCCTTCTCCAATGCATGAAAGTGAAAAGTGAAAGTGAAGTCGCTCAGTCATGTTCGACTCCTAGCGACCCCATGGACTGCAGCCTTCCAGGCTCCTCCATCCATGGGATTTCCAGGCAAGGAGGGGTCTAGGGGCATATATAAGATGAGGGCTTGCAGTCAGGGGTCTGTGATGAAGAACAGTGGTATAAGAATCTTGCATTCTTCTTCCTCTTGCATTGTTTCATGTAGCCCAGTAATTGAGTCTGGCAGTACAGTGGCCCTGCCCCTTCTTTCTGACATGTGAAAAAAAAAAAAAGCCAAAAAGCTACAAGAGATGATTTGCAGAGAGTGCTGTAAAGTAAGCACCAGATACAGGGTGTAATTAGCATAGAGTCAAAGGATAATGGGTGCAAAATGTAGCTCATGCAGAATTTGGGGACAGAAAAGCATTTTTTAGTTATAGATTACAGATTAGGAACAGTTACAGTAAAAACCAGGAATGTTCAGGCCTATTTGCTGTTCTCTTTATCTTCTCTGTTCTTAGGAAAAGAAAAGGAAAACCCATTCTTCTTTTTTCTTTTTCATTGCAACACCCCCTTTCATGGAGAACCATGCTGCTGATGAGAAATGGAATGTTTCTTGCCATATTAATAAACAAGAATGCGACAGTCACCAGCAATTGCAGCTACCACAGAGGGTGAGACTGTGAACAGAGAGGAAATTCAGGATGGGAAAACACAGGATTCAGGCCCCAGATAGCTGAGGCACATATGAAAGGAGTGATGTCAGTGAGCCCACACTCTTGTATTTCCCCTTACATAGAACAGGGCTTCCCCGATGGCTCAGCAGATAAAGAATCCACCTGCAATGCAGGAGACACAGGAGATATGGGCTTGATTTCTGGGTCAGGAAGATCCTCTGGAGGAAGGCATGGCAACCCATTCCAGCATTCTTGCTTGGAGAATCCCATGAACAGAGAAGCCTGTCAGGCTACAATCCAAAGGGTCTCAAAGAACCAGACAGGGAACAATGGACAGATCCAATATTGGAAAAGGAGGACATCAAGGCTGTACACTGTCACTCTGTTTATTTAACTTATATGCAAGGTGCATGATGTGAAATCCCAGACTGGATGAACCACAAGCTGGAATCAAGATTGCCTGGAGAAATATCAGCAACCTCAGATATGCAGATGATACCACTCTAATGGAAGAAAATGAAGAGAAACTAAAGAGCCTCGATGAAGGTGAAAGAGGAGAGTGAAAAAACTGGCTTAAAACTTAACATGCAAAAATCTAAGATTATGATATTCAGTACCATCACTTCGTGGCAAATAGATGGGGAAAAGTGGAAACAGTGACAGATTTGGGCAGAGCAGAAGAGAGCAATAGAGGGTGAGATGGTTGGATGGCATCACTGACTCAATGGACATGAGTTTGCACAAGCTCCTGGAGACAGTGAGAGACAAGGAAGCTTGGCGTGCTGTGTAGTTCATAGCGTCACAAAGAGTCGGACATACTTAGTGACTGAACAAAAAAAACGCATAGAACAGAGCTAAGTTGTTTAACTTGGGCTATCTGGTTTTCTTTAATTAACAATAATCTTTTCATGTTCAGACTACCTGTCTTTTGTTGCAAAATTTCTATATAACCTGGCTCTTCATTGCCTCTTTGGAGTAGTTTCTCAGAGCTACCTGAAATGCTGTCTCCTGGGTTGCAGTCCTTTTGTCCCACATAAAACTTTACTTGCAATTCTCACACTGTGCAATTTTTTTCAACTATGATCACAGAGGAAGAAATTTCTCTGCCAAAAAAAGTGTTATGCCATCTTCTCTTAGAGTTTAGAAAAATGGGGAATTAGTCTCAGGCTGGAAGAAGCTGAAGGAGGGTATAAAGCCCTCCTTCAGGGCTGGAGAGTAAGAACTTTCTGTGAAGCTTTCTGCGGCAATCTACTTTGCTGGAATGAAAGCAATGTGTAGAAATACAAGGGATGCAAAGGAAGAGAGAACTCGTAGGCCAGAGTAGTGGGAGGCTGGAAGCTGGAAAAGAGATAGATGAGAATGTGTGGGGAGGATCCATTGAGATGTAACCATGGCAGGAATACATCTGGGTTTCTATCCATGTGAAATGAGTGATCCCTGGTCAAGATGTGTTGCTGGCCCAGGGAGAAGAAAAAAGTAATGTCCCACAGTTGCTGACAGCCTGAGAACCAAAACTTACAGTGTGGGTTCTGGTTTTAAATTTCCTTTGTTATTGAGTCTAAATTGAACATAATGTGATCTTTATGTGAGGCCTGGTATTGGAGCTGAATTTGGGTTGAAGGGAGGCATGTCCTGGGGTTCAGGTTGGACAAAGAGAGGTAGTTTTCTTAGAATGAAGGAGAAGGTGGAGCTGAGTCAGCACCAAAGGTGGGAAGGACTAGAGCTGCAAGAAGTTGAACAGGTAAGGTAGCAGTGAGTGGGTGGGTGAGTCAGAGCTAGTGGGAGGGCAGACGGGTCCATCAGGGCAGGGGGCTTTGGAGGATAAAACTATAAGTGGGGAGGGGCAAGTATGAGATGCTCCCTGTGTCAGTGGATGAGGGGGTGGCAGTGCTGGCACTTCAAAGGCACAGGAGCCTGGATTGGTTGGTTCCCTGACCTCCAAGTTCTGCTGCTATAACAAGTTATCATAGACTGGAAGGCTTATAAACAGCATTTATTTCTCACAGTTGTGGAGACTGGGAAGTTCAAGGTCAAGGCACCAGGAGACCCAGGGTCTGGTTCATAGACTTTCCTTCTTGCTATAACCTCACAAGATGGAAAGAGAGAGGGAGGTCTTGGTTCCCTTCTATAAGGACACTAACCCCATGAATAGGGCCCCACCCTCATGACCTAAGCACCTCCCAAAGGCCCCACCTCCTAATACCACCACAGGGGATGCTAAGTTTCAGCATATGAATTTGGGGGGAACATTTAGTCTCTAGCAGGGGTAATAGTATCCACCTAAGACTGCAGTGGGGAGTAATATAATCTGAGATAAGCAACAGATCAAGCCCAGAGTCTGGCAGGTGGAAGATCCCTGATAGAGCTCCTTCTCCACTCACTCCAGAGTAGGACAACACCATCACTCAGGACCTTGGGCAAGCCCTCCTGAGCCTCAGCTTTTTCAGCTGAAAAATGTGGATAATAATAGCCCCTTCCTTCAAGTTGAGATGAGGACTCAGTGAGATAGTCCTTGTAATGTGCCTGGCTCAGGGCCTGCACAGAAGACATCCTCGATTAAAGGCAGTTGGTGTCACCCTGAGCTGGGGGCTCTGCAGGGGCCTCTTAGTGAAGCCCTGAACCCACAGGAGAGTTGTTGCTCCTACAGTAATCATTTGCTCCAGGTGGTCTTTCTAGAATCCTCTTGGGACCCACAGATGTCCTTCTTCTGCCCCTTGGTCATGTACTGTCTCTCTGTCCAGGTGTGGCAGGGCCAGTCTAGCCTGAACTTCATCTCTGGTGATGGGTGTTCACAAAACCATCCATTTTCCATAAGTATCCCACTGAGATTGCAAATCTCTTCCACCTGGTTAATGGCCAGAGCACAGTGTTGCTGGGGGCAACTATGAACCATTCAGACTGTACACACTCTCTGCCACTCCCTCCTTACCAGCAATTTGGGAAAATGCAGCCAATTCTTTAAGACACTTCATGTAAAAAGCAGAATTTACACCGTATGAACTATTTCTTTTTTTCCTTCCTTTTGTTTTCCATTAAATGAGTCTCTCTTGCTCATTATTCTGTCTCATGGAAGATCTCAAAAGAGTGGTGATTCTAGGAAATTCATGAACTCCTGGGAAGTTGAGGCTCCTAAAAACATACTCATTTAAAGCATGAAATATAGCTCTGCATGTGTGTAAACCCAGGCAATTTCATGAGGCCAGGAAGGTGGGGGCTGGAATTGCTTTGCTGTAGAGTTGTCTATAATTACCTGCCTCTTACCTGCCATTGCCCATGGCCTCAGTTTCAAATTGAGAATCAGAGAAAGTGATGCAGCAAATGTGATCGTTCCACTCTGCCTCAGCCCCATGATGCAGCCAGGTAGGGCCCCACCTGCACCTCTCACCCGTACAGCCCCCTTGAGCCCAGACCCCCTCTCCAGCCAACTCCACTTTGGGGTTCCAGACCCTAACTCTGGACCTTTGTCTGTGACCTTGGCACGAGGTCTGTGTGTGTGGCTCTCCCTAATGTCTGGCTCCAGCCTCTTGGGTCCTTCCCACTGCAGAACTAAACACATGACCTGGCAGATGAAACAGAGCTGGGCTTTATACCATCCTCAGGCCTGGGCAAGAGTTTGTGCCATGGGTCCCACACTGTAGAGGACACTGCTCCCTGTGGCATCAGGAATCACTGGAACCAAAAGGGTGATGGGCCCATTTGGACGTTGCCTGACACGTCACCAGTCTAGATCACTTTTTGGTGTCTGAGACCCCAGAATTCCCTGCCCAGGTGGCCTGAAGCCCATTCCCTGACCCAGATCAACCATCAGAGATAGAGTCACAGTGAAGAGGATGCAGGATCCACATCCCTCATAAGAGGGCTCACTGGCTGAGACCCTTCTGTTGCAGGTGGGTTTCTGCCATGCCAGGGGTGAAAGTGTCCGGAGGCCGCTGGAACCATTAGGGAACTGAGAGTTACCGGGAGGATACTGTTTCTGATCCCTCAAAGTCTGACCAGTATCAAGTTCTAAATTTCAGAGTTCATTGACTCACAGTATCTCAGAGCTGCAGAGACATTGGTCTAGGCATTGATTGAGAATCTGCTCTGATAAGAATGAGGTTTATCATCATGCCTGTTTTCTCAGCCACCCCCTCCACTCTGCTTCCAAGAATAGTCTCTGCCCACTCAGCAGGAATCTGGGACCTTGGCCCACAGAAGCTATGTTTAAGAACAATTTGCTTATCCTGGATCCTAGGGCCTCTGTGTCCTCCACACAGAGTGATTTTGGCTACCATTCCTTCAGAAATGCTCGGGCCTGGCCAATCGCAGCCAGGGAGAACAGAAAGGCCTTCCCAAGGGCTGGCCAAACTCCTGGAGTTTATGGAGGTGCCAAGAAAATTCCAGAGCTTCTCCAAGTGTGGGCTCCGTATTAGGATCAGCCAGCATAGCACCAAATCTACTGAACCCAGTTTCCCCCTGAGGGGTCAGCCTGGAGCCAACCTTCAGGGCCACCCTTGGGGCAGGTGGACCCAGTTCTGAGGACCTGGCTCTGGGCATACTGTTCACACTTGTGTCAGTGTGAGAGAGCTCCACAGGACTCAAGGGTCACACTCAGCATCTCTGGGAGGGGGAATGTTTCAGCAGCCACCACCTGCCAGACCCCTGGGTCTCCACCATGAGCATGGGGGAGTCATGAAGGAAGCATTACTCTTGTCAGAGAACTCTTCAGAAATGCATATTCCCCATGAAGTAAGCACATTACACTCTCAGTGTTCTCCAGCTTCCCTCCCAACCACCTGGGTGCTGAGTCCTGGAGTCACGGGGATCAGGACCTGATGTCACTGACAGAACAGACTCTGGATTCAGCTGGGCCCAGGTTCCAGTCCTATCTCTGCCTCTCTTACCCTGAGTGACCCTTGATCCCCCTGAACCTCAGCCTCCTGTCTGTTCTTAGGGCAAAAGATGTGAGCAAAAAGATGCAGCAAAAAGTAGTCACCTAGGAGACTTCCCTGCTGGCACAGTGGATGAGTCTGCCTACCAATGCAGGGGACACAGGTTTGATCCCTGGTCTGGGAAGGTTCCATATGCTGTGGAGTAACTAAGCCTGTGTGCCACAACTACTGAGCCTGTGCTCTAGACCCCAGGAGCCAAAACTACTGAGCCTTCGAGCCAAAACTGCTGAAGCCTGCATGCTCTTGGGCCTTCGAGTCATAACTGATGAGCCCCTGTGCAGCAACTACTGAAGTCTTCACACCTTAGAGCCAGGAAGTTGCAGCTACCAAGCCCACTTGCTACAACCACTGAAGCCCGCATGCCTAGAGCCCGTGCTCCACAAGAGAAGCGTGCATGCAGCAGTGAAGACCCAGAACAGCCAAAAATAAATAAATAAAAACAAATATAGCAGTTTGTACATGTAAAAAATTTTTTTGGAAAGAGTAGTCAGCTAGGAGTGTGGAGGAGAAGATTTGATGAGATCAGACCTGTAAGCGCTTGGCCTCGCCCACCCCTCTGTGTAGGAGGAGCTCAGCATGTGTTAGCTGTTGTCACTATCACAGGAGCAGCAGGGTGGGGGCAGTGACAGGTTTGGAGCCTGGAGTTAGCCTGGCTGGGCGTGAAACTGGGGTCCACCCCTCCCCTATATATGACCAGGCAAGCTTCTTAACTATGCTGAACCTCGGTTTCTGTATCCGTAATATGAGGAGGATGGTCGTGCCTTCCTCGCAGGATTGTTTTGAAGATTTAGTGAGTTCATGTGGGTAAAGCACCTGCTCAGGGTGCCTCCATCTGATCCATCCCCAAACAACCTGCCCTCAATCACCCAGGAGGAAGTCAGAGCCAAGACTGAACCCAGGACCTCCTGATCCCTTCCCTGGACACGCTGCCAATCCCAGCAGCCCTAGGGGCTGGTTTCCTGCACTCTGCTCCACCCCTTCACAGCAGTGTGCTCACTACCTCCTGCATCAGCCAGCACATCTCAGGGTGGTTCTGTGTTGAAAGAAACAGACCTACACACCAAGCCCTCCAGGCCCCAGGACAGGCCCTGCCTCCTCTCAGCCACTGCCTGCAGGTGGGAAGGATGGGTCACTGGGCAGAGACCTGGTCCTGCATCCCTACCCTACCTGCCACTCCCCCCACCCCCACCCCCATCATCCTGTGACTACCCTGGAGCTGCTTCCCCCTCTGGCCTCACTCTTCTCTTGTACAATGGGATTGTTGCCCCTATGTCTTGGGCTTGTTGGGGGACACATACACATAAAAGGTGCTTGCAACCCCCTGCACTGTGCCCCCTGCCAGGTTCTGTGATTGCTGTCAGCCTTGTTAGTTTCTACCCCACCGTCTCCTCTGTAGGTTCTCTTGGAGCCGGGAGTTCATCCTCTGGAAGTAGGTCCCTGTTCTCATGATGCTCCCCTGTCTGGATTCTTGAGTCCCCCTCAACAAAGTTTTGTCCTTCTCTGATTGAGGTTCATTCTTTTCTATTCGTTATTCAAGTTGGAACATGAGCAGCTCAGTGTTGTATCCCATCAAGGGAGAGATTCAGGGTAGAAGCATGAAGCTTCTGACCACCCTCCAAATCTCCCTCATATCAGAGCTGGGGTAGGGGTGCAGCAAAGCCCAGTGCAAGCCAGTGTGAGCCTGAGCTTCCCACCTGGACTCTGCCTATGACCTCCTGTGTGACCTCAGGCAGGTCACTGCCTCTGTCTGAGCCATGGATTTTTCTTATCAGTGAAGAGGGACAGAATTGTATCTTTGGTTACCTCCTAGAGCGGGTTGTAAGAGACAAATGGAAGGAAAGAGGAAAGGAGGGCTCTGCTCATTAGTGTGATTGGCATATTAATGCTGACCATAACTATGATGTGGTTGGGCCAAGGGTTAGCATTTTACCACTGGCTGTATGCATCTCTTCTAGGTTTACCATTGTCTGTCCCTCTGTTTCTCCCTTCCTGTCTTCTTTTGAATCAGTTAAATCTATCTTTAAGAATTTCATTTTTATTTATCTATTGACTTTTTTGGGCTTCCCAGGCAGCACTGTAATGCAGGAGACCTGAGTTTGATCCCTGGGTCAGAAAGATCCCCTGGAGGAGGGCATGGAAATCCACTCCAGTATTCTTGCCTGGAGAATCCCATGGACAGAGGAGCCTGACAGGCTACAGTCGATAGGGTTGCAAAGAGTCAGACATGACTGAAATGATTTAACATACACACACATTGATATTTTTTACATGCACGCATATTGACATTTTAGCTATACCTATTTGTATTTTTTTAAGTGATTGATCTAAGGATTACAAAACACATCTGTAACTTCTAGCCTTGCATCTCTGTAAGTCCATTTTCTGTCCTTCCTCATCTTTTGTGAAATACTTGCCATATGTATTACATCTACATACATTATAAATTCCACAATGCAGTATGATGTATTTTTGCTTTAAATAATCTAATGTATTTTAAGAAAATAAAATGAAAAAAAAATAGTCTTTTATACTCACACATTTCTCATTTCTGCTGTTCTTCAATATTTTCTTGAATATTTAAATTTCCATCTGGCACCACTTTCCTTCAGCTTAAATAACTTTATTTAGTATTTCTCATAGTTCAGTTCTGCTGGTAACAAATTCCCTTAGTTTTCTTTTATCTGAAAATGTCCTTATTTCACTTTTGTTCGTGAACGATATTTGTGCTGGATATGCAATTCTGGATTGACCATGCTTTAAAGACGTGATTGGATTGTCATATGATCTCCATTGCTTCTCGCTAGAAATCAGCAGCCAGTAAAATTGTTTTTCTCTATGTAATGTGTCCTTTTTCTCTAACTGCTTTCAAAATTTTCTCAACTTTGACTTTCAGAAATTTGACTATGATACACTTATATGTAATTACCTTTGAGTTCATTCTGCTTGGGGTTTGTTAAGCTTCATAAATCTGTAAATATTTGTCTTTTGCCAACATTTATTCAAATAGTTTCTTCTACCTCTCAAACACATGCATATGTGTGCATACACACATATCTTGCTAGGGCTGAAGTTCCATGTACATTGTGTTTTTCTTTCAATATTATTCTATAGATTCTGGAGTCTTAAAAAAAATTCCTATTTCTGTATCCTTTAGATTAGAAATTTATATTGATACATTTTCAATTTCTTGGTTCTTTCTTCTGTCTTCACTTTTCCATTAATCCATCTACTGATTTTTTAAATATTGCATATTTTAGTTCTGTAATTTCCACTTAGTTCATTTTTATAGTTTTATTTTCCTGCTGGGGTTAAAAAAATCTTTTTATTCATTATACTGAACATTTTTTTTTACCATCATGAGTTTAATTATAGTACTTGTTTATAGTTCCAACATCTGGATCATCCTGAGATTATTCTCCACTACCTGCCCTTTCCCTGATTTTAGTTTGCATTGCTATATTTCTAGTAATTGTGGATTTTATCTTGGAAGATATTTTATTTTTTATTTTGGGCTGTACCACACATGTGACTTGTGAGTTCTTAATTCTCTAACCAGGGATTGAACCTGGGCCCTCAACAGTTAAAGTGTGGAGTCCTAACCTCTGGATCACCAGGAAATTTCCTATATCTTGGACATTATTAAAAAGCTCTTTAATAGACATTTTGAATTCTGCCAAACAATAGTGGTTTGTGTCTGCTGGCTCTAGGGGCAAATGCAGCCAGTGCAGACAGGAGCTTCTTAGTTACCTTGGGTGTTTATCCAGTAGCAACTGTTCTTAGCAAGAGCTCCCAGGTTCCATTACTTCCCTACTGCAATGTTTTCCCAACATGGTAGAAGAGGAATATTCTCAGAATACATGACTGGTCACTTTCTCTCCTTCCTACAGCCCTCCCTGCACTGCTCCATGGCTCCCCTTCTTTTAGGAAAAAGAACAGACCCACTCTGTTGGCCTGAGAGACACTGATCAGCCAGACCCCTCCCTTCCTGGGATGGTACCTAACAGCTTCTCTCCCCTCGTATCTTGGGGCATCTTCATCCCCTGTGAGTGACACTCTTCTTCCTGCCACAGACCTTTTCACAGGCTGATCCTTGTGCTTGCAGTGCTCTCTTGATCCCCACTTTCCACAACATACCCTTCATCCTTTAATCCCAGCTCACCCAACAGCCTCTCAGGGATGCCCTCTCTGATTTTCTGTGACAAGGTCAAACTCCCTATCTATATGTCTTCATAGCACTCCATCTCTCCACCCATCACTCTTATAGTATCTATTATAGTTGTGAATACACATTAAGTTATGACATAATTAGTATCTGTTTGCCAAACTAGATTATGAGCTCCATAAGGTCAGAGACTGTGGTAACCTTGGATTACATTGTAGTCCCTGGGTCCAAGGACAGAGTAAGAGCTTAATAGAAAAGTGTCACAAGGTTGTGTGCTTAGGAGGTTGGCCTTGGCAATCACAATGCATATCTCAGTTCTAGGGCTCACTTCCCATTAGAATATGGTTTCGACCCTTGAGTGTGACTTATTTCAGGGAGAAGTTTTCTTTAAAAAAAAAAAAACATATTGGAGTATAGTAGATTTGTTTCCCCAGTGGCTCAGTGGTTAAATTAAAAAAAAAAAATTAACCTGCAATGCAGGAGATGCAGGTTTGATCCCTGGGTCAGGATGATCCCCTGGAGCAGAGCATGGCAACACACTCCAGTATTCTTGCCAGGAAAATTACATGGACAGAGCAGTCCAGTGGGCTATGGTCCGTAGGGTCAACAAGGGTCAGACATGTCTGAAGTGACTGAACACATAGTTGGTTTATGGCAGCTGGTCCCATCACTTCATGGCAAATAGAAGAGGAAAAAGTGGAAGCAGTGACAGATTTTCTTTTCTCGGGCTCCAAAATCACTGCAGATGACAACTGAAGCCATGAAATTAGAAGATGCTTGCTCTTTGCAAGGAAAGCTATGACAAACCTAGATAGCATGTTAAAAAGCAGAGACCTCAATTTTCTGACAAAGGCCCCCAGTCAAAATTATGGTTTTTCCAGTGGTCATGATCAGAGGTGCCAAAGAATTGATGCTTTCGAATTGTGGTGCTAGAAAAGACTCTTGAGAGTTCCTTGGACTGCAAAGAGATCAAACCAGTCAAACCTAAAGGAAATCAACCTTGAATATTCATTGGAAGGACTGATACTGAAGCTCGCATACTTTGGCCACCTGATATGAAAAGCAAATCATTGGAAAAGACCCTGATATTGGAAAAGACTGAAGGCAAAAGGAGAAGAGGGCAGCAGAGGATGAGATGGTTACGTAGCACCATGGACTCAATGGACATGAATTTGAACAAACTCTGGGAGATAGTGGAGGACAGGGGGGCCTGGCATGCTGTAGTCCATGGGGGTCACAAAGAATTTGACATAACTTAGTGACTGAACAACAATAACAATTGATGTACAATGTTGTGTTTAGGCAGAACATTTAATTGCAAAGGCCAAATGGCTTAAGCCATTTTCCCCAAAGGTTGCAGAAAGCCTGCTTGAGAATGAGGTCAGTACAAAAGACTGAAGGCAGGAGATAGAGCCCCAGATCCAGTCACCAATGAAACGAGCTCTTCCTCTATATTTTCTGGTTCTGCAGGCCAATAAATATTAATGACTTTACCTTAAAACTTATAGCATTATTTTTACAGAAAGAAATGTATGAGATCATTACTTAAAGTTTCCAAGGTAACCAAAAGAAGAACTAAAAATATAGTAATGTTGGCAGAAGGGGAGACCGGCTGGTAGAATGAGCTAAAGCCCCACTCATCACAGCAGGAAGCCAGAAGATGGTGGTACAAACATATCATTTAGCTTTATGAGGAAACCGGTAAGAGAAACAGCTAAACAAGTTAAAATTGGTTTACCTCTGACAAGCAGAACTCAGGGTGAGAAGTTCAAGAGGCCACTACTTTTCATTATCAGCCTCTCTATACTATTTTTTTCCAACCATGTGCATGAAACATTCTGCAAAATGAAATATACAAAAATAAGTTTGGCACATTAAATAATTGCAGTTCCTTAAGCTGATTCGGCTGAAAGAGCCCATTCACTTTTTGTTTTATAAAAATAAACTCTCACACTTGTAGCTAAGAAAGTAAACATTAAAACCCGCATCGTTTATTTTGCTGAAGTGACTGTGTAATTAAGTTTTAAAAATAGAACCTGGGATAACTTTCTGTCTAGTGTTTAACGAAAAGATGGCTTGGATAGAGGTGGACCCAGTCATCTTCCTGGAGAAAACAGGATGGGCAGTAGGGGCTGTGCTTGGCCCCCATGAGGATCATCCAGGACATCCACTGCCTGGAGTCTCCTTCCGTGACTCACACAGAGACCCATCAGTGCCCAAACCTGGGTGACTTGAACTCACAGGTGAGTGTCCCAGAGGTGGAGGAGGCAGCAGTGATGAGTGGGGCAGTGGCCAGACCCCTCATTGCTTGGGGAAGTCTGTTTCCAACATCAATGTTAGGGTTCATCCTATTCCCTCCTCCCTCCTTTCAAAGTGGCCTTTGGGTAGCAACTCATACTGGGGCAGATGCTGAGGCAAAGGCAGATAGTGAGAAGGATATGGGGACCACAGTCTTGCAGTGGAGGATGGACCATGCTCTCTCCTGTGCCCTGATTTCTTCCAAGGATCAAAACAATCTTCTAAGTTCACCTACCTTCTAACTTCTCCTCCCAGATCAGTCCCTCCATAACCCTCAACTTTCTTTCCTCCTCTGAGAAGTTAAAAAGATGAAGCTAAGGAATTCCAGTGAGTCCCTTTAACTCTGAGTTTCTGTAATTCCAGAATGGACCATCCATGAAGGTAGAAATCAAACATGCCTTGTTCAGCCCTGTATTTCTAGTACCCAGCTCAGTGTCCAGCACAAAGAGGACATTAGGGAAATATTTATTGAATGAAGTAATGAATTCTAAGATCCTATAATTCTAAGTGCCTAAGACTATGATTCTAGGGTTGAATGGTTCTATAATTCTAGAATTCTGAATTGCTATTACATTTTACCATGGATCTCCCACAACAAATGCCAACAGGGGCTGGTCAGGGAACCTGTATAAGAGAAATTAGCCAGATGCAGATGCAAACGCTCAGTTCCTCAGGCCCAGTGGGGAAGGGCTCATGCAGGCCTCATAGACTGGCCCAGTCAGGGTCTTGCATCTGGCTTAGCTGAGAACTGGCAGCCTCCACTGGTGATAGTGTTCTGGCATTTCAGCTTTGAGGCTTCTCAAACCCAGTCCTCGCTTCCTTTCTGGATGTTGGTTCTTCTTTGCTGCAGCTTGTTTTAAGCAGAAACTTTTCTTGCAAGGAGCAGAGCACAAAAGACTCCAAGCAAAAGATGTCATGATCTGTTGACCCACAGAACTGGAAAATACAGGGAGGGGACCTGGCATCAGGTGGAGACAGGGGCTCAAACCATCTACTCGGGCCTCTATGTTCCTTCCTCTCCTTTAAAAAAAAA
>NW_011494640.1:212070-213010 GCF_000754665.1 Bison bison bison | reverse complement strand
TTGTTTATTCACTTTTTAAGTTTTTTGGCTGCACTGGTTCTTTGTTGCCGTGTATAGATTTTCTCTAGTTGTGGCGGGTGAGGGCTATTCCCTAGTTGTAGAAGGAAGGCTTCTCATTGCAGTGGCTTCTCTTGTTGCCAAGCACAGGCTCTAGGGCACATGGACTTCAGTAGTAGTGGTGCATACGCTTAGTTGCCCAGAAGCGCATCTTCCTGGAGTAGGGATTGAACCCATGTCCCCCGCACCGGCAGGCAGATTCCTAACCACTGGATCACCAGGGAAGTCCGTTTCTCTTTTCTTCACTCTGCCTTCTTCTGTATTGACCCCCTTCTCAGGCAGGCTTCCACCTCATTGCAAGGAAGATGCAGTCACCCCAGGACTCCACGGTCCTTACAGCTTAGGATCCTAGGGAAAGAACAACCCTTTCTCTAAGTGTCCACGTGTCCAATCTCAGGGAACACTCTGATTGGCTGAAGCTGGGTCATGTGCCCTATGTGGGCAGGGCCAGCACCACCAGCAGAATTGTTTTCTCTTCACAAAGAGGATTCTGCCCCAGGGCTGCAGGTCGGGGTAGTAGAAAGTCAAACGCCCAGATGTCCTCTACATGATATGGAGGAAACAAAGATCTCTGTGGTGTGACTGCAGTCCCTCCAAGTCACAGAGGGTGACAGTGAGATCCCTGAGCTGGCAGATCAGTTCTCCTCTGTCTAAGCACCTTTGACAAAGATGGAGAAGCCCTTAAAGGGCTGGAAGACAGGCCTTTCAGAAAAGCCTGAATCTGCCTCATCAGCTTCTTGGGCTCTCTGTGTGGTGGTGGGAACAGAAGGAGGGAAAAGTGGCCAGGGCCAGACTGAGTCGGATCACCCAGGGTCCGATCACTCACCACAGTTGCCAGTCCTCCTGAAAGAGGTAAACACCCCAGGCATTGTCTAAGTCTATG
>NW_011494640.1:196093-211970 GCF_000754665.1 Bison bison bison | reverse complement strand
CTATGTGCCTCTACTAGGCTGCCTCGTGGGCTGCAGACACGATGAATAAACAAAAAGATGGTGGATGCCGTCGAATAACCTAGATTTGAAAATGAAGGCATTTGTCAGGTCATTCAATCAGGCAACTGTCTGTAGTTGCAGCAGGTAAATCATAGGATGAACCAATCAGCAGCTGCCTCCAGTGAGCTGGACCAATCAGGTGAATTTGTTCAGCCAATCACACACTGAAAGGCAATAAATACACCTGTTAAGAGTCGGGGTGGGCAGAATTGGTGGTGGTCCAGGTTCTCCATTACCTCCAGGGATCTCCCCACCTTTCTACGTGGGGAACAGCTTCTCCAACACGCTCAGGGCAGAATGGCTTCCCGTAGTACCCCCCGCTCAAGGCACACAGGGGATATCCTGCTGGCATCTCTGTGTCACTTTGATATATACTTGAGTCATCAAGCTCGTCAGAGGTGTCAAAATGTTATGATCAGAAAGAGAAGGGATGAATGGAATCAGGTGAGGTTAAATATTTGTCAGGTTCCTGAGTGACATACTCAGGAGACATCTCCACCCTTTCCACAGGGTCATCAACGGGTGACACATGGGTTGGGAAAAAGGAGCCTGTCCTGAACTGTCAGGCTCTTTCAGGGCCTCTAGGGGAACTCAACTGTTTTTTTAACAGCTTCATTGCACTAAAATTACTGTACACAAATCTGGACATATTGAAAATTTACAGTCTGGAGAGTTTGGGCCAATGTCTACACCCATGAAACCATCACCACAATCAATGTATGTATCCCTCTTCAGGCTTTGTTAGCCCCGCATCCCACCCTCCAGCAGCCACCAAACTGCTTTCCATCATGACAGGCTAGTGTGGCTTTTCTAGAATCATATGTAGAGTCTTAGAGTCACTCAGCATAATAATTTGGAAATTTGGCCGTGTTGGTGTGCATGCATGTCAATACCTTGCTCTTTTTTATGGCTGAGTAATATTCCACAGTATAGACACACCGCATTTTTCTTCTATCCATTCACCTGTTGATGGACATGTGGGGCTATTACAAATAAAGATGTATTGAACATTTGTGTATACAACTTCGCATAAGCAAATGCTTCCTTTTATCTCAGGGAAACACCTAGGAGAGGGATGACTAGGTCAAATGGCAGGTATATGTCTGACTTTCAAGGTAACTGTCAAAATGTTCTCCACAGTGATTGTATAGTTTTACATCCCACCTGAAGTATATGAGAGATCTTGTTCTCCACATCCTTGCCAGAACCTGGCATTGTCAGACTCAGGCTTTAGCCATTTAATGGGGGTTCAGCTATAATTTTTATTTCCCTAATGATTACTGATGTGGAGAAGTATTTCATGAACTTATTTGCTACTCATACATCTTTTAAAATAAAATATTCAAATCTTGTGACCATTTTTTAAACTGAAATTTTTACTTTATATTATCAACTTTTAGGAGTTCTTGATATGTTCTACATAATAATCTTTTACTAGATATATGTTTTGGACATATTTTCTCAGTTCATAGTCCACCTTTCCATTTAGGAAAATATCTTTTGTGTGGTAACATTTTTAATTTTGATGAAGTCTAATTTATTGATTTGTTTCTATTATAATTTGCATCATAATAAAAAATTTCAATTTTGTTCATCCATTTTTTTTTCAGAAGAAAATTCTTTTCAGGATAACAGGTCAACATTTTTTGACTTGTATAATGCTAATACATAAAACACAATTTATTCCCCTAAATAGTCTGTAGAAAACTTGGCAGCCAGGGTAGAATGTCTGGAGTTAAGATGTTCAACCATTCTTTCACTCATTTATCAGATATTATTTACTTAGTGCCTGCGTTGTTCTAGACACAAAAAATACATCAGCATGTTCCCACCCTCCTCTGATGTCCAGGGGAGTGGCAAGCATAAACAGATAACCAAACAAATGAATATGTCTTTTTATTTTATTAATGTTTTACTTTTGTTTTCCAATTTTTTAATTTTTAATAATTTTTATTGGGGTATAATTCTTTTACAGTATTATGTTAGTTTCTGCTATACAATGAAGTGAATCAGCTATATGTGTACAGATAAATGAATATATTCTGAAAACTGGAATACTTGTTAGACAGGGAGAGAATGAGACAACATCAGGAAAAAAAACTAGAGCCTTATTTGGATGGGAACCCAGGGAGGGTCTCACTTAAGAAACTCAGTTTAAACTGGTTCCAGAAGAGTTTGTAAAAGGAAAGGGAAGAGATTTCCTGGTGATAGGAACTGCCTATGAAAAGGCCTTGAGGCAGGAAGGAGTTTCCTGGGAACAGAGCCACCAGCATGACTGGAACAGGACTGGAAGCCAAGAAGGACTGGGTCGAGCAGGACCACATGGGCCACGCCAAGGTCAAATGGCTCATCCCAGGGCAGTAGGGGCCATGGGAGACCTTTAGGCTGGGTTGTGATGCCACCAGGCTGGTGTTTTTACAGTTCTTTCCTCTGCTCTGTGGAGAGTGGACAAGGGAAGGAGAGGCAATAGAGAAGAATGTTCCAGGAAGAGAGAGCAGGACTCGTTCCAGGACCAGCCAGGATCGGGGGGTGGGGGGTGGGGGGCCTCAGTGGGAGGGAGGGGGAGGTGCTTGGAGATGGAGGGGGGTGATCTGTGTCGTTAGGGCCCTGTTCTTGTCAGCTATGTGCCATTGAGCGGCTTCCTGAGCCTCTCTGAGCCTCTTCTCCCTCCTTATGAAACAGGGTTGAGGCTCCCCACTCCATAACATTTACCTTGGAGTCCTGACAAGCTCTGTGTGTGACTGAGGCCTCAGTGCTGTCACCAGGTCAGCATGAATCCATCACCCCACTGGTGACGGGGCACCACACCATCCCTGAGAAGCAGGCGTGTTTTTTTCATTTTCCAGGTGCAAAAATGGAGGTCCCGGGAGAGGAAGTGATTTGACCAAGGGTGGTGAGTGGCAGAGAGTGGCCAGGAGACTGAGGATGGTGGGTGGTGAGTGTTGGCTTTCTCTGGAGCCCTATGGCATGGGTTCACAACTCTTTTCCCACTTGCTGGCTGGGTGTCATTTTTTTTTTTTTTCATTTAAATTTAGTTCAGTTCAGTTGCTCAATTGTGTCTGACTCTGCAATCCCATGGATGGCAGCACACCAGGTTTCCCTGTCCATCACCAGCTCTCAGAGCTTGCTGAAACTCATGTCCATCAAGTTGGTGATACCATCCAGCCATTTCATTCTCTGTTGTCCCCTTCTGTCCTGCCTTCAGTCTTACCGAGCATCAGGCTCTTTCCCAATGAGTCAGTTCTTCTCATCAGGTGGCCAAAGTATTGGAGCTTCAGCATCAGTCCTCCCAATGAATAGTCATGGTTGGTTTCCTTTAGGATTGACTGGTTTGGCCTCCTTGCAGTCCAAGGGACTCTCAAGAGTCTTCTCCAACACCACAGTTCAAAAGCAATAATTCTTCGGCACTCACCTTTCTTTATAGTCCAAATCTCACATCCATACATGACTACTGGAGAAACCATAGCCTTGACAAGATGGACCTTTGTTGGCAAAGTAATGTCTCTGCTTTTTAATATACTATCTAGGTTGGTCATAACTTTTCTTTCAAGGAGCAGGAGTCTTTCAATTTCATGGCTGCAGTCAACATCTGCAGTGATTTTGAAGCCCAACAAAGTCTGTCAGTATTTCCATTGTTTCCCCATCTATCTGCAATGAAATGATGGGACCAGATGCCATGATCTTAGTTTTCTGAATCTTGAGTTTTAAGCCAGCTTTTTCACTCTCCTGCTTCACTTTCATCAAGAGGCCCTTTAGTTCTTCTTCACTTTCTGCCATAAGGATGGTGTCATCTGCATATCTGAGGTTATTAATGTTTCTCCTGGGCATCTTGATTCCAGCTTGTGCTTCATCCAGCCCCGCATTTTGCATGCTGTACTCTACATATTAGTTAAATAAGCAGGATGACAATATACAACCTTGATGTACTCCTTTCCCAATTTTGAACGAGCCTGTTGTTCCATGTCCAGTCCTAACTGTTGCTTTTTGACCTGCAAACAGGTTTCTCAGGAGGTAGGTAAGATAGTCTGGTATTCCCATCTATTTAAGAATTTTCCACAATGTGTTGTGATCCACAGTCAGAGGATTTAGTGTAGTCAATGAAGCAGAAGTAGGTGTTTTTCTGGAATTCTCTTGCTTTTTCTATGATGCAGTGGATTTTGGCAATTTGTTCTCTGGTTCCTCTGCCTTTTCTAAATCCAGCTTGAACATCTGGAAGTACTTGATTCATGTACTACTGAAGCCTGGCTTGGAGAATTTTGAGCATTACTTTGCTAGTGTGTGAGATGAATACAATTGTGTGGTAGTTTGAGCATTCTTTGGCATTGCCTTTCTTTGGGGTTGGAATGAAAATTGACCTTTTCCAGTTCTGTAGCCACTGCTGAGTTTTCCAAATTTGCTGGCATGTTGAGTGCAGCACTTCCACAGCATCATCTTTCAGGATTTGGAATAGCTCAACTGGAATTCCATCACCTCACTAGCTTTGTTCATAGTGATTCTTCCTAAGGCCCACTTGACTTTGCACTCCTGAATGTCTGGCTCTAGGTGAGCGATCACACCATTGTGATTATCTGGGTCATGATGATCTTTTTTGTACAGTTCTTCTGTGCATTCTTGCCACCTCTTCTTAATATCTTCTGCTTCTGTTAGGTCCATGCCATTTCTGTCCTTTTTTGAGCCCATCTTTGCATGAAATGTTCCCTTGGTATCTCTGTTTTTCTTGAAGAGATCTGTAGTCTTTCCCATTCTATTGTTTTCCTATTTCTTTTCACTGATCACTGAGGAAGGCTTTCTTATCTCTCCTTGCTATTCTTGGGAACTCTGCATTCAAATGGGTATATCTTTCCTCTTCTCCTTTGCCTTTCATGTCTCTTCTGTTCACAGCTATTTGTAAGACCTCCTCAGACAACCATTCTGCTTTTTTGCATTTCTTTTTCTTGGGGATGATCTTGATCCCTGTCTCCTCTACAATGTCACGAACCTCTGTCCATAGTTCTTCAGGCACTCTGTCTGTCAGATCTAATCCCTTAAATCTATTTGTCACTTTCACTGTATAATCATAAGGGATTTGATTTAGGTCATACCTGAATGGTCTAGTGGTTTTCCCCACTTTCTTCAATTTAAGTCTGAATTTGGCAATAAGGAGTTCATGATCTGAGCCACAGTCAGCTCCTGGTCTTCTGTTTGCTAACTGCATAGAGCTTCTCCATCTTTAGCTGCAAAGAATATAATCAGCCTGATTTCGGTGTTGGCGATCTGGTGATGTCCATGTGTAGAGTCTTCTCTTGTGTTGTTGCAAGAGGGTGTTTGCTATGACCAGTGCGTTCTCTTGGCAAAACTCTGTTAGCCTTTGTCCTACTTCATTCCATATTCCAAGGCCAAACTTGCCTGTTACTCCAGGTGTTTCTTGACTTCCTACTTTTGCATTCCAGTCCCCTATAATGAAAAGGACATCTTTTTTGGGTGTTAGTTCTGAAAGGTCTTGTAGGTCTTCATAGAACTGTTCAGCTTCAGCTTCTTCAGCGTTAGTGGTCGGGGCATAGACTTGGATTACTGTGATATTGAATGGTTTGCCTTGGAAATGAACAGAGATCATTCTGTCGTTTTTGAGATTGCATTCAAGTACTGCATTTCAGACTCTTTTGTTGACTATGATGGCTAACCCATTCCTGAGTTAAATTCACCCATTTCTGTCCATTTTAATTCACTGATTCCTAAAATGTTGATGTTCACTCTTGCATCTCCTGTTTGACCACTTTCAATTTGCCTTGATTTATGGACCTAACATTCCAGGTTCCTATGAAATATTGCTATTTACAGCATTGGACATTGCTTCCATCACCAGTCACATCCACAGTTGGGTGTTGTTTTTACTTTGGCTCCATCCCTTCATTCTTTCTGATAACTCTAAATCAGCACCAACTGCCTGTGGGGCTTCTGGCCCTCCACCAAGATGGGGGGATCCCAAAGGAGGAATCTTCAAACAGTGCCTCCTGTTCCTCTTTGTGACCTTGGCATGGTCTTTCCTGTCCTGGACCACAGCTTCCCCGCTGGCAAAATGTGAGCGTTGAACCTGATGCTTAGAGGGATGGAAAGTGTTAGTCACTTTGAGCCCTTAACCTTGCCGGAATGTTCAGGGACTGAGGAAAGATGGGGAAGGGAGGATGAGCAGAGTGGGGTCATAGGTGAACCACAGCTCACAGATGGTCAACGGGGAGACAGACATCGTCCTAAGTGGCCCATGCAGATCTACTCAGTCGGTCCCCACACCAGCAACCTGAGATGGACACTATCCCCATTTCCTGAGATGGAAACTGAGGCACAGGGTGGTGTGCTGTGGCCAGAACACTGTCCTAGGAGATAGTGACAGATCTGGACCTTTGATTTCTTGGATGACCTTGTGTTAGTGGTTCAGTCATGTCCGACACTTTGCGACCCCATGGACTGTAGCCCACCAGGCTCCTCTGTTCATGAAAATTTCTAGTCAAGAATACTGGAGTGGGTTGCCACTCTCTTCTCTAGGGGAGCTTCCTAACCCAAGGATCAAACCCAGGATCTCTGGCCTTGCAAGCAGCTTCTTTACCGTCCGAGCCACCAGGGAAGCCCAGATGACCTTAGGGGTGGTCAAGGAAGGAAGTGGGGAAAATGGAAACAGAAATGATCGAGGCTTTCTGTGGCCAGGAGCTGCTGGTGTCCTAACATGCAGTCTTGTATCCTCAGGATATTCCCCTGGAGCTTGTTATCACTTTGTTACAGTCAAGGAAACTGCTGCCCAGAGAGGTTTAGACACTTGCTTAATATCACACAGCAAGTTTGTGGCAAACACAGGATTCAAGCCCAGGTCCTTCTGATTTTTTTTACCCCTCATAGGCTGCTTTGGGTGTTAGTTCATTCCCACCTGCTGGAGGAAGGCTGAGCTGATGGTGGGGTACATCTAGTGGCCAGCCACAAAGTGCTCTTAGGCCAACAGCCAGAGAAGGATACCCGGGAAGAGGGGGCAGGGCAACCTTAGGCCCCCTGTGACTTGTGGCCAGAGGGTTCAGCTCAAGATTGGTCAGTGACAGTGAGAGTTTGATGTGTGATGCAGGGAACCCAAAGCCAGTGCTTTGTGACAACCTAGAGCGATGGAGTGGAGAGGGATGTGGGAGGGGGATAAAGAGGGAGGGGACTCATGTTGATGTATGGCAAAAACCATCACAATATTGGTAAAGTAATTATCCTCCACTTAAAGAAAAAATAGACTGGATAGTAAGAAGGCAGGGGCGGCTTGGAGACTCAGGGGGTCGAGCAACTCAGGGAAAGGGTGGACACAGAGTTTGCCTGCAGGATCAGCTCAGGGATGTGGGGCATGTTGGAAGGTGAGGCAGCAGGACCAGGGAGAAAGCTGGTGGGGCTGGCAGGCGAACAGTCCTAGAAACTGGGGTTTCTGGGTCTTCCCAACCAGTCTCCGGCTTCCCCTTGGCCTTGCTCACTTGATAATGGTACTCTCAGAGGCTAGAGGTGACCTTTAAACTCCCTCAGCTCTCAGCCCTCCAGGGCCCCCCTTTATACTCAGAAGAAAAGCTGGAGCTCCAGGCATAGTCCACATGCCACTCATCATGTGCTGAACTGCCCCCCTAGACCACCCTGTGACCCTGTCCTCCTGCTTCCTCCCTCGCTCACCAAGCTCCAGACACACTGAGCTCCTGCTGTTGCTCATACAAGCTAAGCCCATTCTGGCTTCAGGGTCTTTGCCCTTGGCTGTCCCCTCTACCAGGAACAGGGCTTCCCAAGTGGCTCAGTGGGTAAAGAATCCACCTGCAAGTGGATCCAGTGCAAAGGAGATGCAGGAGACGCTGGTTCAATCCCTGGGTCGGGAAGATCCCCTGGAGGAGGGCATGGCAACCCACTCCAGTATTCTTGCCTGGATGACTGAAGCGACTGAACCTGTATGCATTGCCAGGAACATGCTTCCCTCTGCTGTAACCAGGGCTTGTCCCTTCACTTCGTTCAGGTCTCTGCTCAGATGTCCCCTAAAATGTCACCCACCCCAGGATATCATTCTCTGCCCCACCCTGTTTTATTTTTCTGCAGAGCACTTATCAGCCCTGACATTATTTAGAAATGTATTTGTTTATCACTTGTCCCCTCCCCACCTTACACACTACAACAGGAGCTCCACAAGGGGAGGGACACAGACTGTTCTGTTCCCTGCTGTGTCCTCAGACAGGACAGCACCTGGCATGTAGTAAGCAAGTAACTGCCCAAGTTCAAATCCTGGCCTCTTCACTCTCTTGCGGTGTGACTGGATCCTTGTCCTCTGTAAGCTCACTGTGCCCCATGTGTAAAAGCGACCTAATAATCATGCCAGCTCACTTGGGGGTTGTGAAGTTACCAGAGTGGATGCAGCAAGGAGCCAACTATGGGGCCTGGCACTTAAGATACACTCCAGAGATGAGAGTTACTGCTACTGCTGTTGTTATAACAGTAGCAAGGAAGGGGTCTGCATGCAGTGATAGTGTCTATTCATTCATTGGTCCATGCCCTCCATAAACCCATATTGACACATCTGCTTTCAGATGCTGAGAACACAGTCAGGCCTGGAAAGGGTCACAGTAAAGTAGAGGGAAGACTCGGGGGATAAAGAATAAGGGACCATGTGTGGAGACAGAGATGGGCTCATTGGGGGAGACATAATGTTATGAAGGATCAATTTCACAGAGAAGGGTGTTTTGATGGCTGGGTCTTGAGGAGTGAGTAAGAGTTCGCCAGGCTGACAGGGAGGGAAGGCAGAGGGAAAGGCACTGCAAAAATGGGGAGGGGGTTTTTTCTTGCATGGTGTGTTCTTGGCTAATGTCTGTTACTCTGCATGGCTGGTGAAGGGCCAAGGGGTTTGGATCATGATCCAGGAACAGCACGGAGCCTGGGAAGAATTTCCAGCAGGAGGAACCCAGTCAATTTTATGCTGTGGAGGATCATTCCAGGGCAGAGTGGAGGGCAGGCTGGAGAGAAGGTGCTTGAGGGCAGAGAGACTGTCAGTGCACAGAGCTGGGGCATGAGGGGGTGGCAGTCAGCCAGAGGACCAGGGAGGAGCCCAGTGGTGAGGATGAGGCCCAGGTCAACTCAGAAGCAGCCAGGCCAAGGGGCTTCACGTGGAAGTGTCTGAGTTGCAGAATTCAGCTCCTTCAACTCCCAGATAACATCAGATCCTCCGTTGTGGCCAGAGCTGGGATGACAGTGACTGTGAAGTCAGAGAGCCAAGATGCCCCTACAGTCAGCAGAAATCCCCCCTCACAGGCCACGGGAGTGTCAGGAAGCAGTGTTCTATTGAGTGCAACCACTGCAGAGAAACCTGACAAGACTAGAGAAGTTTGCTCTTCCAGAAAGCCACAGGGAGACACATTTGTTTCCATGACACATTCATACTTTTCAAGAGACAATGTGATTGTTTTCCTAATTTTGCTCTGGAAAGCAATGAATGGAAGATTTCACCTGCTGTGACAGCCTCTCCCTCCCTCAGGCACTAAACAATGGAAGAAGCTTCCAGGCCCAGCTCATGGGTGCCTGAAATTCCATCACTGGAGCGTCATTTCTTTGGCTTGCAGTTTTGTCCTTTGTAAAAATGCAAATGCCTGCACCGCAAGAGGTATTCAACATAAATAACTTCTGTTCATTTACTCCACAAATATTTACCGAGTCCCTTCTCTAAACCAGGCAGGGGCTAGAGGCTGCAAATACAGAAATTAATTAAGACTCAGTCCATACTTTCAAGGAACTCACAAGCTGTGTGTGTGTGTATCTATATTTGGGCAGGGCAGACATGGCAATCTAACTATAACAGTCTTGCAAATGATGTGATGGTGGTGGGTAAAAGATTCCGGGGAATCCACAGTACGCATGACCCAATTATGTGCTGCTCAAGGTTATGTGCTGTGTGCTGAGTGACTTCAGTCGTGTCCAACTCTTTGCGACTCTATGGACTGTAGCCCACCAGGCTCCTCTGTTCATGGGATTCTCCAGGCAAGAATACGGGAGTGGGTTGCAGTGCCCTCCTCCAGAGGATCATTCTGACTCAGGGATGAAACCTGCATCTCTTAAGTCTCCTGCATTGGCAGGTGGGTTCTTTACCACTAGTGCCACCTGCGAAGCCCACTCAGGGTTACACTAGGAATCTAACATGTCATGGAAGAAGAGAATTCCAGCTGGAGGGGTGTACAACCAAGGCAAATGGAAGGAGTCATGAACCAGGGTGGTGGGGTACTGGGGATTCCAAGCTTCTTAGCAGCCTGGAACACAAGATAGAACATGGAAGATGGGACTGGCGCAGCAGAGAGGGCTCCTCACTGATTGGATGAAATTACTCATTTCAGGTGGCAGGGCGTCTGTCACAGTTCTTTGCTGCTGCCCCAGCTTCCATCTCACCTCCTCCCACCACGGCCACCACATTGTCCTCTGGGAAACTGCCACACTCAGCTCCAGAGGTGGGAACTGATTGGCTTAAGCCGTCGGCCCTTCATCCTGCCAGTACGTGATTGGCTCAAGGCGGGTCACAAGACCCAGCTCAGGCCAATGAGATGTAAAGTGTTTGCCAAGGAGTTGAGGGGATGGGTCTGGGGGAAGGATCTTCTTGTCTTCTCTGAGAGAATGCCCATAAGGCACTCATACTTTCATTTTGGCTCCAGGGAGTGAGGGTGTGAGGGACCAGGGTTGAAGGAAACAGCGAAGGAGAAAATGTCAGCGAAATGGAACTTGGCCGGACCAACATTTGAGGGTCTCAGTTTCCTGAGTCAGCAAATTTCCACAGTTGTTTAACTGGTTTTGGGGGGTTTCCCTCATAGATCAGTTCGTAAAGAATCTGCCTGCAATGCAGAAGACCTGGGTTCGATCCCTGGGTTGGGAAGATCCCCTGGAGAAGGGAAAGGCGACCCACTCCAGTATTCTGGCCTGGAGAATTCCATGAACTATACAGTCCATGGGGTCGCAAAGAGTCGGACACTCTTTGAAAGTCAGACTGAGCGACTTTTAAATCAAACCAAATCAGATCTTTCCAGATGTTTGCTGTTGTAAACAACACAATGATTCACATATAGACACATGTGCATGTCACCTTTGCTCTTCTCGAGAAGGAAATGACAACCCACTCCAGTATTCTTGCCTGGAGAATCCCATGGACAGAGGAGCCTGGCGGGCTACAGTCCATGGGATCGCAAAGAGCTGGACATGACTGAGCGACTAACACTTTCACTTAACTGGTTTATTGCTACTTTCAAATGAAAATTTCCTAACCGGGGCAGGGCATTTCTGGAGGACAGAGTTGAGTAGGAGCAGCCAGGAGGTGCCTTGACCTGGGGTGGGATGCAGTGGTCAACTCCCTTCCCTTTTGGTTTCATCTCCATGCAAAGTTCTTATGAGTTGAGATCTTTCTTCAGAAAACACCCTCTGATCCTTACATTTGCCCTGGCTCCTGCATGGTAAGTCCTGGTGAGATGACTGGGTTCTATTCCAACCTAGCCCCCTACCTGACTGTGGATCCCAGGGCAGTTGCATCCCTTCTCTGGGCTTCTGTTTGACTCATCTACCAGCTCCCAGACTGAGCTCCCCAAGAGCAGATGTGGTGGGCAAGCCAGCCCTGTAGTCCCTGAGCCCAAGACAAGCCTAGCCTAGAACAGGTGTCTGTGGGGCTAATGACCAATCAGTGTGGGAGATGCACTTCCTGTTCTAACCTCCCAGGTCAGGGCAATGTGTGATGCTGATGTGAACACTTCCTATGTCAATTCCAAAAGCCTGGTGGAGACCTTAGCCCCATGCTAGGGCAGGAGAAAGAGACTGAGCATCCAGATGGTATGTTGGAGGTGTCAGCTTATGTGGAACTTCTAGTACAACCACAGTTAGACTGGAGTCTAACGGGAGTCTTTTGCATTGCAGGCAGATTCTTGACCAACTGAGCTATCAAAATCACCCCAAAGCTCAGCCATTTACTTTCCAGCTGCATATGACATGGGTAGTTAAGCTCTGGGACTTTCTCCTCAACCTGCATATTGGTGTGTGTGTGTGTGTGTGTGTGTATGTGTTGAGGCCAGGACAGAGGACAGTGGTCAAATGGACCCCTGCCAGAGGACAGACTCAAAGGATGGGGTGAACCAATGGGGGATACCCCAGAGCTGCTGCTCAGCTTTGGTGGTGTGGACCGCACCTTAGAGTCCTTGGAGGGAGAGAGGACCCATGTCTATATTCATGGCGAAAGCAGAGAAGGCGGGTTGGGGGAGACCCCCTGGAGGTGGGTCAGGTTCCCGAGGACTGAACTTTCAATCTCATGCCTGTCTCCAGCCTTCCTAGGACTGGGGCTTCTCTCTTCAGGGCAGATAGGAAGAAGAGAAATACAGAGAGTGAGAGCCTGGGATGGGGCACATTGACCTTGAGAGGGTTATAAGGTTAAAGAAGAGTCATCACAAGACATCACTCACTCACTCGTTAATTCATTCATTAGTGTTTTTAATCCTGGGATTTGTAGTTACTAGTCAGGGAAATGGATAACATGTAATTACACAAAAGTAAAGATTACATCGAATTACCTTATTTTATATTATATTATAATAAGGGTTACAAAGAGGGGTGTGATGAGGAGTCAATTGTAGATGATTAAAAGAAGTGCAACAGAGGTGGCTGAAGAGGTAGGGTTGGAGGAAGAGTTAACTGACACTCATCCTTGCCTGTATCCTAATCCTCACAATAACCCAGCAGGTCAGCAATCTAAAGATGTCAATTAAGAGGCAGAGATTGTCAGGTTGGATCAAAATGGATACAACTACATGCCATCTACACAAGAAAAGCACTTTAAATACAAAGACATATAGGTTAAAAGTAAAAGGTTGGAAAAAGATGTACTGTGTAAGCATCAATCAAAAGAAACCTAAAGTGCCTATATATTAGCATCAGAGTATGTTTCAGAGAAAATGCTATGACTAGGGATAGAGAGATAATTCTGTGATGACAAAGAAGCCAATTCATTAGGAAGACATCCAATCCCAAATGTTTATGAAACTAACAGAACTTCAAAATACATGAAACAAAAACTGATGGAACTACAAGGGAGATACATAAATTCAAATTATAGTAAGAGATTTCAATATTTCTCTTTCAAAATTAATAGAAAAGTACACAGAAAATCAGTAAGAATTTAGGTTTGAACAACACAATCAACCTGACCTAACAACAGAATACATATCCTTTCAAATGCATGTGGATCATTTACCTAGATCATAGTCGAGACCATAAAAATGTCTCAACGAGTTTAAAAGGATTCAAGCAATATAAGCATGCTCTCTGACTACAATATAGAATTGAATTAGAAATTAATAACTGTGAAAAGTCTCTAGAAAATCGCTATTTGGAAATGAAATAAAACATTTCTAAATAGCTTATAGGTCAAATAAGAAATCAAAAGAGGAATTAGAAAGTATTTTGAGCTGAATGGAAATTAAACACAACACAATGAAATTTGGGCATGTGTGCTCAGTTGCTTCAGTTATGTCCAACTCTTTGCGTCCTTATGGACTATAGCCCTGTCTGACTCTTTGCAACTTTATGGACTATATATATAGTCTGCCAGGCTCCTCTGTCCACGGAATTCTCCAGGCGAGAATACTGGAGTGGGTAGCCATTCCCTTCTCCAGGGGGTCTTCCTGACCCAGGGATCGAACAAGACTATCCCTCATTGCAGGCAGATTCTTTACCATCTGAGCTACTAAGGAAGCCCCAATTAGGATCTTTATCATACCACTAATGATAGAAAAGAGGAAAGGTCTCAAATCAATGGTCTCAGATTCAATCTTATAAATTAGGGAAAAAAAGATCAAATGAAATCCAGAGTAAACAAAAGAAAGAAAATGATTAAGATCAGAGTGGAAATCAATGAAATAAATAACTGAAAAATAAAAGCAAAAACCAACAAAACAAGAACCAGTTCTTTGGAGCAATCAGAAAAACTGATAAACCTCTAGCCAGACTGTATAAGGAATTAAAAAGACACAAAGTACAAAGATCAGAAATGAGAGAGGTGACAACAGTGCAGATTCTACAGATATTGAAAGGATAATAAAAGAATATTACGAACAACTTTATGACAATACTTTTACAGCTTAGAAGAAATGGATGAAGTGCTTAAAAGATATGAACCACCAAAGCTCACTCAAGAGGAAATATGTAACATAAATAGCTATACATCTATTAAATACGTTTGGTAGTCAAAAATATTTCCCAAAAGATAAATCCAGTTTCAGATGACTTCACTGGTTAATTCTATTGATCATTTAAGGAAGAATGATACAAATTCTATGCAAAGTTTTCCCCCAAAATGAAGGTAAGTGATTATTTCTCAATTCGTTCCTTCTGGTCAACAATTCTTTTGTAACATGATAAAGACATAACAAAAAAACCTACAACCTGTATTTATTATGAAATTAAATGTAAAATTTCTAAGTAAAATTTTAATAAATAAAATCCAGCAATAATATGAAGAAGATAATATATTATGGCTAAATGAGCCTTATGCCAGCAGTGAAGAGTTGGTTTAACATTTGAAAGTCAATGTAATTCATCATATTAAGATGATAATTTATAATGAAAATTTAAAAAAAGAAAAATTATACTATTATCTTAAATGATACAGAGAAAGTATTTGACAAAATCCAAAATTAATTCCTGATGAAGAGTCTCTGTAAGCTAGGAATAGAAGTGAACTTCCTCAACCTAATAATAAGTATCTACCAAAACCCTATAGAACTGTCTTTTCAGAGAAAGATACCACTCTACTCCTAAAATCAGGAAGAAGGCAGATGTCTGCTCTTACCACTTCTATTCAACACTGAACTAGAAGTTCTACTCAGTGGAATTACACACACAAAGTTAAGTCACTCAGTATGGAGAGAAATAAACTGCATTTATTCACATGTAATGTGATGTAAAGTAATGCTCAAAATTCTCCAAGCCAGGCTTCAGCAATACGTGAACCGTGAAATTCCTGATGTTCAAGCTGGTTTTAGAAAAGGCAGAGGAACCAGAGATCAAATTGCCAACATCCACTGGATCATGGAAAAAGCAAGAGAGTTCCAGAAAAGCATCTATTTCTGCTTTATTGACTATGCCAAAGCCTTTGACTGTGTGGATCACAATAAACTGTGGAAAATTCTGAAAGAGATGGGAATACCAGACCACCTGACCTGTCTCTTGAGAAATTTGTTATGCAGGCCAGGAAGCAACAGTTAGAACTGGACATGAAACAACAGACTGGTTCCAAATAGGAAAAGGAGTACGTCAAGGCTATATATTGTCACCCTGCTTATTTAACTTCTATGCAGAGTATATCATGAGAAACGCTGGGCTGGAAGAAGCACAAGCTGGAATCAAGATTGCCAGGAGAAATATCAATAACCTCAGATATGCAGATGACACCACCCTTATGGCAGAAAGTGAAGAGGAACTCAAAAGCCTCTTGATGAAAGTAAAAGTGGACAGTGAAAAAGTTGGCTTAAAGCTCAACATTAAGAAAACTGAGATCATGGCATCTGGTCCCATCACTTCATGGGAAATAGATGGGGAAACAGTGGAAACAGTGTCAGACTTTATTTTTTGGGGCTCCAAAATCACTGCAGGTGGTGACTGCAGCCATGAAATTAAAAGACGCTTACTCCTTGGAAGGAAAGTTATGACCACCCTAGATAGCACATTCAAAAGCAGAGACATTACTTTGCCAACAAAGATCCGTCTAGTCAAGGCTATGGATTTTCCTGTGGTCATGTATGGATGTAAGAGTTGGACTGTGAAGAAGCTGAGCACTGAAGAA
>NW_011494640.1:161194-195993 GCF_000754665.1 Bison bison bison | reverse complement strand
TTGAACTATGGTATTGGAGAAGACTCTTGAGAGTCCCTTGGACTGCAAGGAGATCCAACCAGTCCATTCTGAAGGAGATCAGCCCTAGGATTTCTTTGGAAGGAATGATGCTGAAGCTGAAACTCCAGTACTTTGGCCACCTCATGCAAAGAGTTGACTCATTGGAAAAGATTCTGATGCTGGGAGGGATTGGGGGCAGGAGGAGGGGGGGACGACAGAGGATGAGATGGCTGGATGGCATCACTGAGTCGAGTGAGCTGAGTCGAGTCTAAGTGAGCTCTGGGAGTTGGAGATGGACAGGGAGGCCTGACGTGCTGTGATTCATGGGGTCACAAAGAGTCAGACACGACTGAGCGACTGAACTGAACTGAATTGAACTGAACTGAATGTGATCACTTATGTAGAAAACCTGATGGAATTTATAATTCAAAAAGGATATTAGAGTGAATAAATGAGCTCAGGATGGTTATAGGGTATAAGATCAATATGAAAGTACCAAGTATATTTCTATATACTAGCAACAAATAATCAGAAATAAAAATTAAAAAACAATACTATTTACAATAGCATGAAAATACGAGATTCTTAGGAATGGATCTGATAAAATATTTGAAAGTCCTATACATGAAAAACTACAAAACACCAACACTTTCCCTCCAATTGTTCTATAGAGTCAATGCAATTCCAATCAGAAACCGAGCACCCTTTTTTTTTTCCCCAAATATTGACAGCCTTATTCTAATATCTATGTAAATAACCTAGAATACTGAAAACAATTCTTAAAGAGAACAGCAAAGTTGGAGAACTAACAATGCCTGATTTCATGGCCTATTATAAAGCTGTAATAATTAAGACACTGTGATACTGACATCAAGAATGATATATAGAACAATGGAACAGAAGAGAGTCCAGGAATAGACCCATACATACACAGACATTGATTTTTGGCAACTTCATTGAAAAACAATAGTTTTTTAAACAAATGATTCTAGGACAATTGGATATCCATATGCAAAAAAAAGTTGATCCATATTAAATGTAAAACCTGAAACTATAAAGTTTCAGAAGAAAGCATAGGAAAAAAAATATCATGTTGCTTAGGCAAAGATTTCTTCGATATAACATCAAAAACACAACTTTAAAAGGACCAAACTGATAAATCAGACTTCATCAAAACAAACAAAACAGCCTCCTCTTTGAAAGACACCTTTAAAGAGAACAAAAAGATAAGCCACAGATTGAAACAAAATATTTGCAATTCATATGTATGCTAAAAGATATATATCCATAATATATAAAGATGCTCAAACGTCAGGGTAAGAAAACAGTTTTAAGAAGGTCAAAAAAAATTGTTTTAAATACCTCATCCAAGCAGATGGCAAATAAGCACATGAAGTAGGTTCAACAGCAGTAGTCATTAGGAAAATGCATATTAAAACCACAGTGAGATGTTAAAATTCACCTGTTAGAGTGGTTAAGGATGAGAAAGACTGATCATATCTTGCCCTAAGAATTTTACATGATATCCTCTAGCAACTTACCAAGGCAGATTCTATTATTATTTTCTTTTTGACAAGTGAGAAAGTCCTAATGCTTACATTTTGAGACCTGGGAAAGTCTTGGGGAATCAACAGATCCAATGCGTACCCCGACGCACTTCCACTGCCACTTCTGTTTTATAGGTAAGGTAAGGGGCCCCCAGTAACAGTGGCTGTGCTGTGCTGTGCTCAGTCGTGTCCGACTTTTTGGACCCTTTGGACTGTAGCCCACCAGCCTCCTCTGTCCATGGGATTTTTCCGGTAAAAAATGCTGGAGTGAGTTGCCATTTCCTCCTCCAGGGGATCTTCCTAACCCAGGGATCAAACCTGCATCTTCTGTGTCTCCTACATTGCAGGCAGATTCTTTACCACTGAGCCATCAGGGAATCCCCATAGTGGCTGCCCAAACTCAAAATTGGTGCCTTTATTGAGTTCTTATTGTTTCTTCCTATGTGGAAGTTTATGGATTTGAAAGAGCTGGAGCTCATTATGAAATGCTCCACCTGTTTATCCACTGGATGTGAAATGAAAGTTGTACATAATATATACATTTGTGTGTGGCCGTGTATGAATGTGGGAATATGTTGTATTGTATGGGTAATCATGTCAGTGTGTTCCTATATGTATGTTCTGGTGTACGCATATTTGTACTTATGTATCTACCACCCTTCTAAATTTCTAAGAAGCCACTCTGAGTCTTTTTCCAAAAGACTTTTTAGGATCTATAGTGGCAACTGTTAATTTCTCAACTTTTCAGCAGACCAATTTAATCCTGTTTCCCCATGTGGAGGGTAGATGAAGTTGCTTTTGTTCTTTTTCTCACTGATACAGCCACTCAAGAAGAAAATCATCGTCCTTGGAAAAAAGAGATTATTGTTATTCTCATGGACAAAGCTGTGGGCTTGGATGGTTTGAAGTAAATATCATCTCAGTGAAATGTAATTCTAGAGCAATATTCTCCTCCAAAGCCACAAAGCTAAAAATGGTCAGACACACAAGTGATGTCAACTCAAAATAGAGACCTGAAGTTCTCTTCTCCACCACTTTTTTACTTGACTAACACCTAGTCACATTGGGTTAAAGCTTATTCTCTCCAAGAAGACTTCTCTGATCCTCATATCCCCTTCCCGGTTTCAAAAACTTTTGGTGAGAACTCATCAGGCTTCCCTGGTGGTTCAGACAGTAAAGAATCTGCCTGCAGTGTGGGAGACCGAAGTTCGATCCCTGGGTCGGGATGACCCCTCGGAGAAGGGAATGACTATACACTCCAGTATTCTTGCCTGGAGAATTCCATGGATAGAGGAGCCTGGTGGGCTAAAGTCCATGGGGTCATAGAGTTGGACACGACTGAACAACTAACACTTTCACACTTTTCACTCACTTTCATCTATTGAAATGTTAATCCTGTTACAGTACCATGGACAGAGGCCACCCCAGTGAAGAAGGGCTGAGGGGTGTCTGCATTGTACAGGACTAGGAAGGGTAGCCTGATATCTTCTGGCTAATGGTGTGAAGACATGTGGGAAATGGGAAGCCAGGTCATGGCAAGTCATCTGGTCCAACTCATTGCATCTACTCAGCATGTTATCTGAACCGCATGCACATTTACAAACGTCCAGAGAATGTCATCAAACCATGATGGGGAAAACTATGGGGAAAGTCTAGAAAAACCCGAGGCTAGTCTCTGACTCCTTACCGTGCCATGCTGCTTGCTGTTACCATGCCCTTGGGCCAATCATTTTCCCCAGCTGGGCATCCTCAGTGTTTAATCTTTAAAGTGAGGGGCTGCACTTTACTATTTCTAAGGGCCCTTCTAGTAATGATTCCCATAATAAGGACTTTACAACTTCATTGTGACAATACATGTGGGTTTCCCCCAAGATTTTACAGATAGTCCTGCCTTCTAGCTTTGTAAGCCTCTTGTGGTTGTTGTTCAGTCACTAAGTCGTGTCTGACGCTTCTTGCAACCCCATGGACTGTAGCCCACTAGGCTTTCTCTGTCCATGGGATTTCCCAGGCAAGAATACTGTCGCAGGTTGGCAGTTTCATCTCCAGGGGATCTTCCCAACACAGAGATTGAACCCACACCCCCTGCATTGGCAGGTGTATTCTTTACCACTGAGCCACCAGGGAAGCCCTTGCAAGCCATAGTTCCTGGTTATATAGCATATACAGCCCTCAGCACTACAGGCAACCTCCCCTCTCATCCTTGATGTTCACATCCCTCTGTCCTGGACCATTCTGGCACCCAGTCCCACTGGGCAAGGCAAGTCAGGAACAGTCATGGATAAAGACTCAAATATGGTCCACTTAGACTGATGGCTGGAAATTTGATGTCAGACCAAACTGAATTTGGGTCTGGACTGCACTACTCACCCTCTGTGGAATTTGAGAAACGTCATTTCATTTTCCGAGCCTCCCATGATAGGATATTTGTCTGACTGAGTGAGTAGTCATTCACAGTCAGGCTGAGCCAGTAAATTCATCTTTCCCATTACTCTAACATTTGTACCCATTGTTTTGCAATTGTTCATGGGATAATGATTCACTCATAATTCTCCATTTAAGTCTCTTCTTGATTGATCTACTAGATGAAATTTGCCTTCAGCTTCTTATTACAATACTCATTACAGCCACCATTAGAACATGGATTCATAGCTGTTCTTCCAACTAATATAATTGCTGTTAGACCGATATGAATAATTTCTCCTATCATTACCATAATCAGAAGTTGTTCACTGCATTCCTTCACTTGCATGGTCTGGATCTCTGTGCTTGACCAGATTTCACTCAGCTTGGGCCAATCCATCTGCTCCTCTCCAGAAAGCACAGCCTTTTCTCTTCCAGTTGTCACAGTCAATTCTGTGTCTACTCCTTAGAGAATCCATCTCTGTAGATTTGCAGCAACTACCGCTGCTGCTATTGATGCTACTGCTAGAAATGACCTAGGCTAGGAGTGGTGCTAAGGAAGGTCCCAGCATCATCCCTATGAGAGAGTTACCATTCTCACTGCCCATTTTATGGATGTGGAAACTGAGGTTTAGAAAGGTTGGGCCAATTTCCCTCAAACATTTGACTAATGAGGGATGGATCTAGCGTTTGATTTCAGGAGTTTCTGATCCTTGAGCCCAAACTTTTGGAATCTCTCACTACAGAAATGAGGCTTCCAAGGTGGTGCTAGTGGTAACGAACTCGCCTGCCAAAGCAGGAGATGCAAGACACATGGGTTCTATCCCTGGGTCAGGGAGATCCCCTGGAGGAGGGCATGGCAACTCACTGCAGTATTGTTGCCTAGAGAATCCCATGGATGGAGGAGCCTAATGGGCTACAGTCCTGGGGTCGCCAAGTTGGACATGACTGAAGTGATTTAGCATGCACGCACTGCAAAAGGAGCCTGTCCTGTTCCTGTCCCGTCCTACTTCCTCTGTATTCCTTTCCCACTATGCTCTTTGCTCATGAACTTCCTTTAGATAGAGAGCCTGAAATCTGTGATTCCTTCTAACCTTCTGTGACAGAGAAAATATCCCTTTACATAGGGAACGTTCCAGGGACTGTAAACCCTATAGCCCAGCCTGAGACCCCTCCTCTGAATCTAGACCTTCTTAATCTGGGAACTAACGTATTCCCTTCCCCTTTGCTCCTGCCAACAGCTCGGATGCATCACTTTGCTGCAGATGTGTGAGGTATGGCATTCTGGCAGGATTTATTTCACACAACTGTGCTAAAGAGTTTCTGGATTTCAGACTATCCTCACGCATTTTAGGAAGGAGAATATTATGCCCAGTTGAAAGACAGAAAACTGAGGCCAGAGTGACATATTTTTGAAAGTGAAAGAAACCTTGGAAATCGTCAACCTCCTCGTGCAGGTGAGGAACTAGATTAAGAAGGAAAGTGACGTGGCAAGGAGGCCAGCACCAGATCTTAGGGCCCTGGATGGTCAGTCTCCATCAGTAAAACAGCCTGTGAACAGGTCCAGGGTTTTGTTTGTCCATTTGTTTGCCTTTTCAGCATAATTCTCACTTAGCCTGCTCTTCAGAGAAACCATGAGTGGGACAGGAGTTGTGTGGATTCAGACTCAGAGTCCTGGGTCTGTCATCAATTCACTGTGCATGGCACCTCAGTTTTCTCATCTGGAGAATGTTCTTCCCTGGACCAGGGTGCTGAGTTTGAGTCCCCAGGGTATTCTGGATGAGCTTACGACATCTCACCACATCCCGCCGTCAAAGGACATCAGAGCCAGATGTGGCCTTTGCAACTTAGCTGATCTCAGCTTGGCAGCTGCCATTTTAGTTCCCCGTCAATGATTTAATTCCTCCTGCTGGAGACCCTGACCCATGCGTGTGGTCTCAATAAACTGATGTGCCAGAATTACCCTTTCTTAAGGCTGTTCTCGGCAGCTATGAATGGGCAGTTATCTGGGTGCTTTTGAATGCGCCCCGGAGTCCAGCTGAGACAAGTCTACCATGGCATTGTATTGTAAGAGCGTTTCACTCTGTTCTTTAACCTTGATTTAATTGAGGTTGGAACTTTATGCTGAGTCTGAGGACTTCCCCCAGCAGGAGGACGTCCAGGTCACATGGACCTGACTGTGTTACAGAGGGTGGCATGGGAGGGAATGGGACAGCACAGTGAGGGTCTCGGGGGTGGTGGGCCATGCAGTGGACAGACCTTTGGCTGTGGTGGGAGAAGGCTGACTTCACCATGGTCGTGCACATTGGCATAGATTGCTGGGGGAGACACCCAGCTTAGATGCCTAGAGATATTATGATTTGTTCATTCACTCATTTATTTACTTCTGCTCTCACTCACTCAAGAAACGTATATTGACCATCTCTTTGTCAGATGATAGGGGCACACCCTCCGTTTTGTACAGGAGAAAGGCTTTGTCATGCTGCATATCTTGTCTTTATATACAGCAGGGCACTTAATGTCCTTGGGGAGGGGAAGGGAAGGAGGACATCTACCTTAGAGTGGGTGCCCCAAACCAGACCTAGGACAGGCATTTGGGCTCTGGTGGTTGATTTGGGAGTGATTTCAGGGCACACAAGTGAGAGTGTAAAGAATGAAGCAGGGAAGAGAGTGAAACCAGCAACAAGGAGCATCATTGAGTGGGCGCACCTCTGTGAGCCACCAGGGCTCAGTCCCTCTGGGGCCCTCTGAGGAACCACACGGAGACACCTGAGAACCATCCTCGTGGTGGCTGGTGGCTCTGGGGTCATTATCCACTGAGCCTCATCCTCACAGTGTGCACGGTGCTCCCAGGACGTGTTAAGTCCCCTTCACTTGGACTTTGTGATGTTGGAGAAAGCCCACAGGCAGAGAGGAAGTGAAGAGGGGCAGTCATTTGAGGCAGGAGGCTGTTAGTGTTCTGGGAGCCGCCCATGGATGCAGGATGACTCGGGATGGGCCAGGGGACATGAACTGAGGGGACAACAGCATCTGCTGCAACGTTTTAGGAGAGGAGACCCACCCAGTCTTACAGGGTTCTCATAGGTCCTAGGAAGTATTGGATACTGACAGATGGAGGAATCTTTGGAAGGTGAATAGAGAAGCTCAGATGTTAGACACTGTCATGATTTCTCCTCCTCAATCTCTTCATCTGCAAATAAGGAGGCCTAGAACCCAGACTCATCTGGGCTCCTGCCAAGCCGTCTTTGCGAGTCACTCTGAGAGGGGTGACTTGAATCAACGGCTGGGGTTTTCAGTGCCATTTTGGCAAGTTCTCAGAAAAATCTTTAGCTTTGCACAGCAACCAGATGGTTCTCAACATAGATCTGAAAGAGGAGGAGGTGAGGAGAGAGGCCAGGATGAGAGGAACCAGAGGAAGCTCAGAGGGTGGGGGTGGGGAGGGGGAGCTTCAGAGGAGACTGTGTGACAGACAGACGCTGCGGGAAAGAGGCTGGAGCAGCAGGGATCTCTGAGCTCTGGGGATCAGGCACGGAACCCTGCTTCCAGATCTCTTCAAAAGCAAATGCATTCAGAGAACACATAATCACAGCCCCAGAAAGTGCAGGGGTTACTCTGAAATGAGAAGGAAGTGCCATTCCCCAGCAGCCTCCCTGTTTCACCCAAGAAGAGAGCTGCTTGGAGTGTAGGTGTGCTTCCCCGTCCTTAAAAAGGCCTCTGGGCTCCTGCTGACTCAGCGGCCCCCCACACACCCAACACCACACGAGAACTCAACAGACAAGGAAGCACCCAGCAATGCCTTCTGTAGGCCTACTGTGCATGCTGGCCCTGTGCCAGGGGAAGTAACTGATGGTAGGGCTCAGGGAAACAGAGCCTGAACTAGCGTGGGTGTGCAGATGGCAGCCTGGTTCAGGTCCAGAAGGCGTTCAAGCAGCTGATGTGATCCACCCTCATACTGGTGCATGTGTGAATGGTAAGTCACCTCAGCTATGTCCAACTCTTTGCAACCCTATGGACTGTAGCCTGCCAGGCTCCTCTGTCCAAGAGATTCTCCAGGCAAGAATACTGGAGTGGGTTGCCATGCCCTTCTCCAGGGGATCTTCCTAACCCAGGAATTGAATCTGCATCTCCTGAACCTCCTGCACTGTAGGCAGATTCTTTGCCGCTGAGCCACTGGAGAAGCTCCACATTGGCTGGTACTACAGTGGAATTTCCATGAGCCCTGCCTTAGCAACACTGTGACAGTCCTATGCCCAGTATATAGCAAGGAGGTAAACACAGCCAGACCTGCATCCTGAAGCATACCCATCCAGGCAAGCTGACCTCTAGTCAGACTGTAAGAAATGAATGAGAGTTCATCGTTGTTTAAACACTATATGGGGATAGCTTGTTACACAGCCATGGCTGACTGATACAAATGCCTAGCATATCTTAGGCATTGGGCTTAGCACAGGTATCCCGGAGGTGACAGGATTCACAAATTTCCTGCCCTTTTGGAGCTCATAGTCTGGTTGGGACACAGGCAATGAACAAACCTCCAATGGATTAGTCATAAAACCTAAAATGAGGGAAATATCCTGGGAAGTGCCCCAGAGAGGGATAAGGAGGCCAACTTTGGTGGTCGGGGAGAGTCACTGGAGGAGAGGACCTGTGTGCTGAGACCGCGTGATGAGAAGAAACTGAGGTAAAGAGCTGAGATGAGTGTGTGCGGTAGAAGCAACAGCAGGGGCAAAGGTCCTGTGTACAGGGACCACCAACCAGAGTCAGAAGAGGCATACAGATGACTGTAGGAACAACAATAATGAAAGCCAATGTTCACCAAGCATGTGCTAGGAGCTGTTTTTAACCTTTTACTGAAATGATCTCATTTTATCTTGATGACATACCAAAGAAGAAGTAGGTGTGTTAGTTGGAATTCTTTGGGTTGAAAATTACAGAGACACAACTCAAACTGGCTTCACAAAAGGGGAAATGGAGTGACTCATAGAGGTGGAAAAAGAGCACAAATAGCTTTAGGCAGAGTCGTATTCAGGAACTATACTCAGGTCAGTGGAGTCCCTCTCTCTCTTTCTCTGCCACTGCTCATTTGACTTCTTTTTCTGTGGGGCCCTCTCTCCCTCTGTGGCTGAACTTTCTCAAGAGAGAGCAGAAGAAGTAGATGTGAGAATCACAACTGTCAGCGGCTCCAAGCTCCCGTCATCCCACGTGGGGACTCTGGAGGGAAGAGAGAGCGCTCTCTCAGCATCCACACGTATAACCCTAAATTTCCTGCTCATTCCCCTACCCTATCATGGATTCGTCCAGTCTGGGCCTTTCACTCCACCTGCGTACCTAGGTTGAGGACTGTGACAGATAATCCTATCAGATTTGTGTGTGCTAGGATCTAGAATGTGGGTAGCAGTGATGAAAATGTCCCTAAAAATAGAGTAGAGGGGGTTCAGTTACCAGAAAAAAGGAGGAGATACTGAGTAGACACAAACAGTAGTTTTAAAATTATTTCTATTATATATGTGTATATATATATTTGCTTTTTATTATTATTCCAACTTAACAAGTAAGAAAGATGAGTCTCAGAGAATAAATGATATTAGTTAGCAAGTGGTGAAAGTGAAGTCGCTCAGTCGTGTCCGACTCTTTGTGACCCTAAGGACTGTAGCCTGCCAGGCTCCTCCTTTCATGGGATTTTCCAGGCAAGAATACTGGAGTGGGGTGCCATTTCCTTCTCCAGGGGATCTTCCCAACCCAGGGATCGAACTCGGGTCTCCCGCATTGCAGGCAGACTCTTTACCGTCTGAGCCAGTGGCAAAACAAAACGTCAAATCCATCTCTGCCTGACTCAAAAGCCCCATACTTCTAAACATCAGGAGCTAAACCATTCAATCAGCCCCTAACCCTGAGACCTCAACAAACCTCAACTCATGATTCCAACCCAAACCGGAAGATTCTCAAAGCTCAGCTGCACAGGCGCCCGCAAGGCTCCAGAGTTTGCAAACCGAGTCTTCACGATGGCTTTAATGTGGAGCTGCTTTGCTTCCCTTTCCGCGGGGTGTGAACACACGGCGGCAACAGGCTGTCTCTTGTTGTCTAAGCAGCGCTGAGAGTGAGTGTATCAAAGGGAATAGAGACCACGGTTGTTATTGCCAGAGGCGACATTAGCCAAGAGTTGGAAAATACATGAAGGGCACTGGAGCGTGATCTGTTTGTCATTTGAACATGCTTTTGAAACAGCAAAGCACGCAGCCTCCAACAGGCAGACACAATTGTAGTCTCTCTTCCTGCTCTTGGCTGTCCCCTGGGCTGCTTCCCAGCAGCGACATCCTCTTTTTACCTCTCCTGCCAGGCTCAATCTGTTAACTTTCATTTAAGGGGTGATTCATAGCCATACAGCTCATCAAATCTGGAAGGACCTTAGGGAGCCTCCAGTCCAACCTTGCTCATTTAACAGATGAGAAAACAGAGCCCCGGAGAGGCTGGGCACTGGTTCAAGTCAATAAGTAAACAATGGGGTATATTATATGCCAGGCTCTATGGTAAGCACGTCCATGGAGCTTATCACATTTAATCCTTCTGTGATAACCTGTGAAGTGTTACTGTCTCCCAGCTTACTTTCGGGGAAACTGATTCTCAGGTTAAGTACCTGCTCAAGCTCACATAACTTGTAAAGTAACAGAGTTGATTTTTAAACTTATCTGTTGTTGTTACATGGCTCAGTTGGTAAATCTTCTGCCTGCAATGCAGGAGACCTGGGTTCCATTCCTGGGTCGGGAAGATCCCCTGGGGGAGGAAATGGCAACCCACTCCAGTGTTCTTGCCTGGAGAACCCCATGGACAGAGGAGCCTGGCGGGCACAGTACATGGGGTCGCAAGAGTCAGACAGGACTTAGCGGCTAAAACACAAACACATACAACACATCAAAGCTCAAGCCATGAACCACCGTACACACCATGTGTCTATCTGCAGTTTCTCTTCTCTCCAGCCCTGTCCTTCGTGTCCATTTTGACCTCTATTGACCCCTTGTCACCTGGCTTGCAGTACCTGCCGTCATCAAAGGGAGGCTCCAGAGGAAAGTTGGTGGGTGCAAGGAGGGGTGCGTTGGGTGTTCTTCCTTTTTCCCTGGCATATCCGAAAGGCAGACTTTCCTGCTTCTTTGGTGTTTCTTTCCATGTGCACTGGCTTCTTCCCACCTTAAGTGGCTCTGGCAGCTGTGGGGTCGGTGATCACGGCAGTAGCAGCAGCGTCACTGGCACCTCCAGAGCCAGCAGGAAGTGTGGCCCCCAGTTCTGCTAACAGTACCTTGTTCCTAGGGGTGGTAGCAACTTCCTGAAATTACTGACTTCTTGATTATCTCACCTTCAGTGTTTATTCATGCAGCTCTCTTAATACGGTGATAGGCAGTTCCCCAAATCAAATCTCTAAATTTGAAAATTTTCTGTGGCTTCCCCAAGTGGACCCTGGAGGTTACAGCACGTGTCCCCAGGAGTGACTGCAGGAAACAAACCATCAAGAATGGAACTTGGGGATAAATTAGGAGGTTGGGATTAACATTTACACACTACTGTGTATGAAATAGATAACCAACAAGGACCTACTGCATAGCACAGAAAATTATACTCAATATTTTAAATAACTTATATCAGGAAGAATACCAGATTGGGTAGCCATTCCCTTCTCCAGGGGACCTTCCTGACCCCAGATCAAACCCAGATCTCCAAAACTGCAGGCAGATTCTATATTGTTGGAGCCACCATGGAAGTCACCAAAGGAAAAGAATCTGGAAAAAAAAAAATATATATATATATGTATAAACTGAATCACTGTTTGTATACCTGAAACTAATACGACATTGTAAATCAACTACACTTCAAACAAAGAATGGGACTTGGGTTTTGGCTGGCTGGTAAGTGGGGGTGACCTCATTATCAGTGAACAATGGAGCCCTGGGACTCCCTAGATGCAATGATATCAAAATTACCTAAATAATTTAAAAAAATGATCAAAGCTGCTTAAATGATGTGGTTGTGTGCAATACAGTGCCAACTGAAGGCAAAACTTTGTCAACCCCATGGCTGCTAATTTGACCATCATGGTAATAATGATGACTATTTACAAGGGTCATAGGATGTGATGATTACTTATGACTAATGCCTGTTTCAGACAGTAAAGTGTCTGCCTGCAGTGCGGGTTCGATCCCTGGGTTGGGAAGATCCCCTGGAGAAGGAAATGGCAACCCACTCCAGTACTCTTGCCTGGAAAATTCCATGGACTGATGAGCTTGGTGGGTTACAATCCATGGGGTCACAAAGAGTCGCACACAACTGAGTGACTTCACTTTCACTTTCAATGCCTGTTTCAAATAGTTTACAGAAAGAAATTCAGGAGCTCAGAGCTTTAAACTATCAGCCCAATGCATGATTACAGAACTGTGTCATGACTCTCAGGATCCCTTATCTTTGGTAGCCACGGGACAGATATGGCTGAAAATCTGATGCCAAACTCACTCACATGAGTTCCAGAATCACCATCTAAGCTGAACCCAGGGCTTTATGTGAAAGCTTTATGTCAGTTCTTGTATGTGAAAGTTAAGGCATTTGCTGGGTTAGTAGAGGGACCCTGAGAATAGGCATGAGAGCTCAGATGAATCAAAATGTCTTTTTCTTCTGCATTTCTCTGAGACTCCCTTTGTCATCAGAAGCAGTTGTCCTTCCCTGGTCTAAGGAAACTAACATTCATTTCTTGAAGATCTTATAATAATAAAAACTTAGAGGTGGTAATTCCAATTACAACCCCATTCGACTTGCCTTATTGGCCTGTGTAGAAAGCAGTCATATCTTAGAAAATGATTGTGGATTATCATAAAATGAATCAGAGAGTGAAGCCAATTGCAGCTGTGGTTGAGATCAACACTACCCCTGGCCCTGTGGAAAATAAACATCATTTCAGGCACTGTTTACAATTATTGAGCTGGCAAATGCTTTCCTTCTCTATAGTAATTTGCAATGAGTTAACTTTATCCTGGAAGGCATGTCAATACACCTTAGCTTGAAGTAGGGCTCTCTTGGCTCTCCTGATTTGCCATAATCTAGTCTAAGGCGCCTTGGTCATTTTACTATCTCATGAAGCATCACCCTGATTCATCAGTTTGATGACAGCATTCTGACTGGAAGTGTTAATCAGGAGGTAGATTTAAGATAAGTGCCTTCCTACAGTGCATGCATGTCGGATGGGTGGGAAATGGAAACAAACCCCATGAGTAATCAGTGGCTTGCTACTTTGGTCAATGAGTCCAGCAGTATAGACAACTGGGGGATAGATCATCCATAATGAAAAAAGTCTCTGTGCCTTGCACCACCTACCTCCAATCAAAATTACCAGATAGCATGTAAAGCTGCCAGTTTTGAGTAGAGCCCAGAGCAAGAAAAGCATCCACAGCAGGTCCAGGCCGCAGTGGGAAATGCTTTGCCACCAGACCTTTTGACCCAAGGGATCTGATGGTCACCAGAGTTTATGTGACAAACACGGATGCTGTAGCAAGTCTGGCTAGTGCTAGTAGGGATTCAGAGTGAAGAGCCTTACTTATCCGAAGTATAAACAATCCCTCTTCTGCAGAGTGTCCCCTATTTGACAAGTATTCTCTGGTTTGCTTTGGGGCCCCAGGGGAGACTGAACACCTAACTGTGGAAAAAGTGATTGCATCTGAGTGCTTATGACAAACAGGTCAGAAGGATGGCCTTATACAAAAGAGATCCATCTTCAAATGAAAGGAGTCTGTGCAAGTTTAAGTTCAAGAGAATTTCAAGGACACAAATAAGTTATGCAAGCGAGTGATTTATCCCACGGCATGTACTCCTAATGATTTCTTAGTTTTCCCTCAACTCACATGTGTGGTCTCAGGGGAGGTTCCCCAAGTTAGGGTAGAAATGGCAGAAAACACTTGAGCTTGGCTTACACATGGTTCTTCATGCTATGCTGGCACCAGTGGAAGTGGAAGTGAAATGAAATGCGGTAGCACTAGTCCTTCTTGGGATTAGTGGGGGACACTCTGCAGGAGAGGGCATCCCTGGAGGGCAGAGATGAAGGGGCAGTCTGTCAGGGAACAGAACGTCAAGTAACACCTTTGTCTGCTTACTTGGCTTGAGGGGAGAGATGGCCAGAGGCAAATATTTCCCTTAGTTCATGGGCTGGGTCCAAAACATGACATGGTGACTAGGAAAATCATAAGATGGGAGTGCTGGTGACAAGGAGATTTGGGGAAAAGATAGGCTTTGAGGTCTCTTGGGATGGCAGGGTGTACAAGAGAAGCTCTGCAGAAGACACCATAAATAATCAGTCGAAAAGAGATCCATCCTGTGCATGTGAGCTGGCCTGTGTCCCTGGACGCTCAAGTGCTTGCGATGCTCCCGGGCATCATTGCCATGGTGACAAGAATAGATACTATGCATGGTCTTAACAACATGAGCTTTCTCTTACCCAAGCCTAATCTAGACATAGCCACTAATGAGTGCCCAATATTTCAATATGAGTCTAACACTGAGCCCTTAATATGGCAACATTTCCTGGGATGACCAAGTAGCCACTTGGTGACAGGTTGGTTACTTTATATCCCTTCCATCAGGAGGGGGCAGGCATTATCTTTGAGGAATACACCCTAATATTTCTATCAGTTCCTCTAACTATGGATCTACAGAATATCTCACTATTATCATGATGTCTCATGTAACACTGCTTCTACCTAAAGAACAGGTTTTCTAGAATGAGATATGGACAAGGGGCTCATGCCTGTGAAATTCACAGTATGCCTCACATTTCTGTGAAGGAGCTACAGTGAGTGAATGGGAGAATGGCCCACTGATGACTCAATACAGGGCTGCCCAGGAAAGAGCATCCTGCAAAGTCTATGTGGGTCCTACAGGATGGGGTACCCATACGTGGCCTGTCCGTCTCTTAGCTGGGACTCTGGGTCCAGGAATCAAGGAGTAGAAGCAGGAATGTTTGTTTGCTCCCACTATTATACCTAAGAACTCACAAAAATTTTGATTTCTGTGCTCTGATGATTAAAATATAGTACTTCCCAAGAAGAGATGGTTTCACCAGGGAATGCCACCATAGCTCCTTTGAACCAGGAGCTGAGAAGGCCACTTGGTCAACCTGGTTTCTTCATTTTCCTGAAACACCAGGTAAAGAAGAGGGTTCTGAACTGGTTGGGGGATTGGTCCTGATTACCAAGATTAAACTGGCTGCAGGCAACAAAAGGGGGCATAAACCTAAGGGTTTCTCTGGCTGTGTCTAGCAGTGAAATGTAGTAGAAGACTACATATCAACCCCATAAAGGCAGACCCACAAGAAACTTAAATCTTTTATGAAAAGAGTTTTAAATTACCCATGCGTTAAATAGAACTGACCAAGCAGGGAACCATTTGAGGGCCAAAGGATCAGGAAAAGGGTGGTAGGAGAAAAGAGTTGTAAATATTAACCACAGCCTGTTGATCAGTTATGATGGTAGCAGTTATGAATATTTTATTTCTTGATATTTATGTATATTAGCAATTTACTATAGATGGGATGCTTGTGTTTCCTCAACATTCACATGCTGAAACCTGATCCCCAATGTGATGGGATTAGGGGGTTGGACTTTGGGAGGTGATTTAGGTCATGAGGATGGAACCCTCATAAATGAGATTAGTGTCCTTATAAAAGGACAAGAGCTCCCGTGCCCCTTATACCATGTGAGGACACAGAGAAGATAATCATGTATGAATTAGGAAGTGGTCTTCACTAGACACGGAATCTGCTGGTGCCTTGATTCTTGGACTTCTCTGCTTCTAGTGATGAATAAACTTCTTTTGTTTTTAAGACACCCCATCTAGGGTAATTTCGTTACAGCAGATCAAAAAGATTAAGATATCATTTGTTTTTTGCCATTCTTTTTTCCTGCTATTTTATATTAGAGAGTCCCTTGGTCTGCAAGATCAAACCAGTCAATCTTAAAGGAAATTAACCCTGAATATTCATTGGAAGGATTGATGCTGAAGCTGAAGCTCCAATCCTTTGGCTACCTGATGCAAAGATCTGGCTCACTGGAAAAGACCCTGATGCTGGGAAATATTGAAGGCAGGAGGAGAAGGGGGCAACAGAGGACAAGATGGTTGGATGGCATCACCGACTCGATGGATGTGAGTTTGAGCAAAGTCCTGGAGATGGTGAAGGACAGGGAAGCTTGGCGTGCTGCAGTTCACGGGGTCGCAAAGAGTTGGACATGACTGAGCAACTGAACAACAACAAGGATTTAGATCATTGTAGTTTTTCCATAAACTGAATATCCAGGTGAGACTGTGATAAAGTCGGAAGAATTCTCAAAACCCAGAGTTGAAGAAAGCTGCTGATGGAGCTTAGTGTCTTCCTTCTCCAGAAAAGAACAGAGGATATGTTCCCTTATAGGAGAGTTAACCATGCTGGGTGGAAGCATGAAGCTGTAGTAGTTGTTCATGGATGTGGGTGGAAGGGTGAGCATGGGTGCTGAGTGGTCAAGGAATGACAAACAGAATATCTTGGTGTTTACCATCAACTCTATTCCCATTCTTTCCTCTCTCCAGATTGGAGGGATGGACTTTGGAAACTACATTGCCCATCATCCTTTGCTAGCAGCCTTCCTGTTACATCATTCAGTGGGAGGTGTCAATGGAGAGGGGCAGGTAGAAGGAGGAGGGAGGCCATTGCTCTTCCATTCTCTTTCTGGAGGTTTCCCTGCAGTGGAGGGTGACTATGGACTCAACAGATGTGTTCCAGCAGACTTATGGTAAATTAATTCATTCGCTCAACACGTACTCACTGAGATACAGCACTGAATGGAACACAATTTCCGCCTGTAAGGAGCTCACAGTTTAGAGAAAGATTAGAAAACTATAGTCCACCAGCCAAGTCAGGCCTGCCCACGTTATGCATGGGCTGCAAGCTGAGAGTCATTTTTAAAGTTGTAAGTTATTGACCAAAAAAAAAAAAATCAACAGAAGAATATTTTGTAACACATGAGAACTACATGGTTTATATTTTAGTGTCTATAAATAAAGGTTTTTTTTTGTTTTTTTTTTTTTTTTGAGCACAGCCAGGCTAGCAGAGCTGAGAAATTGCAAGAAAGATAAGACTATTTAAAGCCTAAGTTATTTGCTGTCTGGTCTGCTATCAAAAAAGTTTGCCTATCCCTGACGCAGAGGGTAAGACAGAGTGAGGCAGGGAGTGAGGTGAGAGCCCCTGGAGCCTGTACTGTGCCCTGCTGGAGGGTAGAGGAAGGCAAGACCACTTCTGGTGGGAAGGAACAGCTTCCAGGCAGAGGAGACAGCTCCACAAAGGCCTAGAGCCATGAACCCCCACGGCTAGTCTGAGATGGTTGTTTAGTGTGGAGTGAGAGGTGAGGGAGAGCTGAAAAAGCCAGACTGGAAAGGAACTTCAGTACCCAAAGGTAGGGGTGAGACTCATGCCCGGAGTAGCAGAGAGACATTGCTCCATGGAATAGAGGATATTTAGGGCAGGGGACTTTGGCTACAGAATGAAGGAATTGCCGGGTGATGTGACAAATAGCAGGAGAGCACTTAGAAGCTGTGTGACCTTGGACAGGCCCTTAACCTCTCTGAGCCTTCCTCATCAGTCTGCTGAGGATCACAATACCCTCTTCTGAGAGCTGTTGGGAGGACTAGAAGAGCTGATCTACATCATGTATTAAGGTGTTTGGTTCCCAGTGGTTGTGGAGAGCGAGGCCATTACTATTAAAGTAATGAGAACAGTTCTGCAGGGGCAGACCTGCCACCCCAGCTGTGTGCTCCTTGCAGGTCAGCATGCTGGCTGATCAATTCATGAATCCTGAAAAATGGACAGAGCAGGAGAGTTAGTTCCTGGGGACCAAAGAAGGAAAGATCAAAGGCTGATTTGCATGACTGTCCTGGACCCCAGGAGAGACCCAGGGATGGAAGTTGCTGAGAGAAGGAAACTTACACCCTCAAAGGACTTGTCATATTGCCTTCAGACAGTAGGGCTGACAAGGGACCCCAGTTTTCTCCACCTGTCACTGCTGGCTCTGGGACCTTGTGAGGATGTCCTCTGGAACATCAGGGGGTTAGAGTGGAGGACTACTCTTTTACTAGAAGCTTCTTAGGCATCCTTCACAGGCCACGGATCCAACTCCTAGGAGCCAGGAGTCCTGTCTCACCAACGGGACCATGAACACCCCTGTCCTGGCCTTCACAGCTCTCATTCCTCTGCCTCCACACTACCCAGTGGCCTGGACCTGACCCCACTTGGAGGGAAGCCTGCCAGACAGTGCCCACTGGGCCACCTGGCCATGTAGTGTGACCCTGCAGGTTCATAAAAGCCATGGTTCCAGGACTGGGTGTGTGGGAGAGAGACCCTGGGGAAGCCAGAGCCATGGCAGCCGGCAGGAATGAGTGACCATCCCCCATCTGGAGGTGAGACCACATTTTCAAACTTCAGAGCTGGAAAGGGCAGCAGGGCCCCAGCCCCAGGCAACCACTTTATGCGTGTACCCAAAGAAGTCAGTGTCGGAGCCAGGACTAGAGCTCAGGGCTCAGGACCCCCCATCCGGGGCTCTTTCCCCTGGACTCCTCCCCTAGACTCTCCATCCATCTGGGGCGCCTTCCCAGACTCCCCATCCATCCAGGGCTCCTCCTCTGGACTCCCCATCCATCCAGGGCTCCTCCTCTGGACTCCCCATCCACCCGGGGCTCCTCCCCTGGACTCCCGATCCATCCGGGGTCCTTCCCAGACTCCCCATCCATCCAGGGCTCCTCCTCTGGACTCCCCATCCACCCGGGGCTCCTCCCCTGGACTCCCCATCCATCCGGGGCTCCTCCCTCGGACTCCCCATCCAGGACTCCTCCCCCTGGACTCCCCATCCAACCAGAGCTCCTCCCCTGGACTCCTCATCCATCTGGGGCTCCTCCCCTGGACTCCCCATCCAGCCTCCTTTCCTTGACTCCGCATCCGGGGCTCCTCTCCTGGACTCCCCAACCATCTGGGGTTCCTCTCCCGGACTCCCCATCCAGCCTCCTCTCCTGGACTCCACATCCAGGGCTCCTCTCCTGGACTCCCCATCCAGCCTCCTCTCCTGGACTCCACATCCGGGTCCTCTCCTGGACTCCCCAACCATCTGGGGTTCCTCCCCCGGACTCCCCATCCAGCCTCCTCTCCTGGACTCCCCATCCAGCCTCCTCTCCTTGACTTCGCATCCGGGGCTCCTCTCCTGGACTCCACATCCAGCCTCCTTTCCTGGACTCCACATCCAGCTTCCTCTCCTGGACTCCGCATCCAGGGCTCCTCTCCTGGACTCCCCATCCAGCCTCCTCTCCTGGACTCCACATCCGGGGCTCCTCTCCTGGACTCCCCAACCATCTGGGGTTCCTCTCCCGGACTCCCCATCCAGCCTCCTCTCCTGGACTCCACATCCGGGGCTCCTCTCCTGGACTCCACATCCGGGGCTCCTCTCCTGGACTCCCCATCCAGCCTCCTCTCCTGGACTCCACATCCGGGTCCTCTCCTGGACTCCCCAACCATCTGGGGTTCCTCCCCCGGACTCCCCATCCAGCCTCCTCTCCTGGACTCCCCATCCAGCCTCCTCTCCTGGACTCTGCATCCAGGGCTCCTCTCCCGGACTCTACATCCAGGGCTTCTCTCCTGGACTCCCCATCCGGGGTTCCTCCCACCACACCTCCCTTTCCCCCATCTGTCACTGCTCTCAGGCAGGTGTAGGCACAGCCCCAGATGGCATCTTCCATCTTGGGCAGGTATGTGTCTCAGTCATGGTGTGATGTCTGGTTCTTATTTAAATGAACAGCGTGGGGAGGACAGAATTATGACCCAGGAGAGATGAGAATGCCTTGTGAGCTGAGGTGTAGCCACCCCACCCCTAGACTCCCCTGTCAGTTCTGAAGCCAAACTCAAGGGCAATTAGATTTTACATATTTTCACTTTTCTACTTCAATAAATATTGCCTGTGAAAACCAATTGGCATTTTCTCTACTTAATGCATAATAACTAGTCTTATAAATCTAAATTATCCCTATAAATCTAAATTAAAGGCCCAGGTTTAAATGAATTGAGGACATGTAATTAATAAAGTGCTAGCATTATCACCATTACTAATCTGTTTACTTCAAGCCAAACTTTCGTTTTCAAAGGAATTTTTCTTTGCTCTGTGGTGGTGGGAGGAAGGAGGAGCCATGGGGGCCCTGGGCAATTTCCAGGCTTCTACAGCAGCCGTTGTTTGCCTCGTTTGTTAGGATGGCCTGCCGGGGTCATCTTGGGATAAGAATCATTTGGACTGTACTCTGGCTCCCGGTCCCCAGACTGGACCACTTTAAGAGACGAATGGTGCTCTAGTTAAGGGGCCTCCGGGTGGCCTCACTGTCCCCGCTCCAAAACTGGTGATTGGCCATCGCATCCTCACCCTCCCATCTAACAATAAGTAAACCTTACCTCTTCAGGCTGTCCCCAGCTTTTCCTCCAAGCACAGTCCCTCCCTTCTTCCCAGCTGTGCCCATCACAGTCCAGGGAACCATTTGTCTAGTCCAAATTAATGCAAGAGCCCTTGCCTTTCTCTGGTCCTGGCTCCATCCTCCCAACTGCCCCCGCACTCCATGCAGCAGCACTGGGATCCTTCTAAATGCACATCCCACCAAGTCTTCCCACGGCTTCCTGCCCCCCAGAGTTCCTCACTGCATTCAAGGTCAAGGCCAAACTCCTCCACATAGCTCCCAAGGTCCCTTGGGGTCCAGCCCCTGCTGCCTCCCCCATCTTCTCTTTTCATGGTCACTCCCGACTCCCACTGCTTCCCTGGACCATGCTGACCCACCTGCCTTCCCCCCAGCTCTGCCTTTCACCTGACGTGGCTCAGCCTCCAGACCCACCCTTCAGAGAGAGGATCCCTGCTCCTCTCCTCCCTGGAAGAACAAGCAGGTGAGTTCCGTGACCCAAATCCCCAGGAGTCATTTGGGGCCCTGGGTTTTGCTCTTTTTTTTTTTTTAATAACTTAAAGATTATTACAAAAAGGAAGCATTTGAACCTCCAGCCATGGGATGGGAAAAGATCCTTGGTCCACAAATGAGAAGAGGCTTCAGTCTCCATTCCACAGCAAGCTCTTGTGTTCCCCATTTGGGGCTTCTTCTTTCTCTTCTGCAATGGGGACTATGAGCTTGGCACTGTAGGGGGTCCACCTCACTCTAAGTCTCCCACGTGGTACCAGGGAGACCTCGTCATCTCTAGACCACCACAAAGCCTGTGCTTGAAAGATGGTAGCCCCCACTAGCTATTGAGCACCTGCTGTTTGCCAGGACCAGAGCTAAATGTTTACCAACCACTGTTCCCATCAGCTTCCAGGAGAGTCCTGCCCACACATGTCCCTACTACCCCATTTCCAGATGAGGGATGTGAGGCTTAGACAGAGACCCAGAGTCACCAGCTGGATGTTTAAACCAGGATATTTAAACTCTGGAGCCCAAGCTTCTCCCACATTCACCAACTGTGAGACTTTGGGCAAGGGGCCACACCTCCGGGCGTCAGCTTCCCCATCTGTAAAATGGGAATGCTACAGTAGCACTTTCTTCCCTCAAAGGGCTGATGTGAAGCTTAAAACAGATCAAGTGTGAGATCCAGAGCCTAGCACTGGGCACACAGCAAGTACTCAATAAATGCTACCTATTATCATGCTCAGCTTTTCTGAGAAGCCCTGATTTGTGTAGCAGAGATGGAAGCTGGAAGAATGGGTCCTCTTGGCTCCTCCCAGTTCTCACATGACACGTTCCATATCCCAAACCCTGTGTCATTTGCTTTCACTAACGTGGAACGCACTTGGCAAGCTTAAGCCTGGACTAGTGTCTGATTCAGCAAGTGAGATGAGGACCCTTCTCCCAGAAGCTACTTTGAGAAAAGTCTCAGCTGATGAGTTTGTACAACTCTGAATATTCATTGGAAGGACTGATGCTGAAGCTGAAGCTCCAACACTTTGGCCACCTGATGCCAAGAACCGACCCATGGGAAAAGACCTGATGCTGGGAAAGACTGGGGGCAAGAGGAGAAGGGGGGCCTGAAGTAAGGGAGGGGCAGGAGAGAATGAGATGGTTAGATAGTGACTCAATGGACGTGAATTTGAGCAAACTAAGGGAGATAGTGGAGGACAGAAGAGTCTGGTGTGCTATAGTCCATGGGGTTGCAAAGAGTCAGACGTGATTTAGCAATTGACTAACAACAACCCCTTAACCTACTGTGGGCACTGGTGTTGATCTGATCCAAGGAAGTCCTCCCCGTTACCTGGCATTTGCTCTGCTCCCTGGTTATTCATTGACACACACCTGCTCTGCACTGGGCGCCGTAGAAGGCAGGGAAGACGAAGTAGAGCCTGAATTCTGAGCTTAGTCTCTAGTCTTGCAAACAAATGTGCATTGAGAACATGGCATTCCACAAAGGATGGACCATGATATTCCAAAGGGGAAAATGTGTGTGACTGATTCAGGCCAGCAGGTCGGGCCCTTTCCCACCCCGCTCTCCCCTGCAAGTGGAGCCGGCCAAGTAGGCAGGTGACAAGAGACAGAGCGAGATGCTGTTGATTAAGGAAAGATCCTGTCCCTGCTGACTGTCTAGAAATGCCCCTAATCTGTCACTACAGTCCCTCCTGCTCCTCTCTCCACCTGGATTCTTCCAGAAAGACCTGCAGGTGAACGTGGCTGATTCCTCCCCAGGGCATCTGTAGGTCTTGGCTCCTGGGGCCAGTTTGGCAAAGGCATGAAGACCAGGGAGGGACAGCTGGCGTTTAGGCCAACAGGGATGGGAGATGCGCAGGATGAAGGTTGAGCCACACTATGCTGGAATGTGGCCAGCAGGGTGTGGCCCCTCCTTCTCATCGCTGTGGGGTCCAGACTGTTAGATGTTCTAATTAACAGCACTGAGAATTAAACTTTATCCCCTGACACGAGCTCACTCCCCTGAGAGCGTTCCGGCTCAAATACTGATTAAATATGAAACGGTTCCATCTTCTGAGCAGAAGTCAGGGAAGCACAAGCCAGAGATGGAAGCTGTAATTAGTAGCTGATTATGCTGTGTGAGTTATTAAAAGATAAAATAAAATGAAAACCAACATCCTTCAAATAAAAACAATTAACAACGCCCACAGTTATTTCTGCCCTAGTTAAAGGGACACGGACTTGTTATTCCTCATACCTTCCTGTTTTTTATAGATCCAGTATTCATCCAGGTTATTTCCTAAGCACCTACTATATGCCATGGATACTGGGGGCGGGGTGGGAAATAAACAAATCAGGCAAGGTGCTGGCCTCTTGGGGGGTCACAGTCCATAGTGGGGCATCAGCTTTCAAAGAAAAGTCCTAACAGATGTGTGGCCATACCTGGAGATGCAGCAAAGCATGCCATGTACATGAAGCAGTGTGGGAGGATCATGCAGGGGGCTAACTCAGATGGGGTGGGGGGTTAGGAGCTGACAACTGAGTTGAGACCTGAAGGAGCTGGTTACCTGAAGAGTGGGGGGTGGGGGAAGTAATCTACAGAGAGGGAACAGCATGTGCAAAGGCCCTGGAGTGGGAAGGAGGGTGTCAGAGGGAAGAAGGAAGGGCACTGGGGCAGAGTGTGATGAGGAGGAAGACTGAGGAGGGGGAGGAGGAGGAGGGAGCAGCCAGAACCCGCGGGGCTCACCGCCTTACCTGGAAGGTTAGAGAACTCAAGGTTCTCTAAGCAGCACCGAAGGATTTGTAGTAAGGGAGGGGCCTGATCAGTTTGAAGATTTAAGAAGCTGCTCCTCCAGTTCCTCCTTGGAGGCTGGAGGGGGAGCAGGGGCTCAGGGGGGAGGAGAAGGGAGTTGTCCAGGCAGGAGTCAATGGAGGTTTGGACCAGAGTAGTGAGGAGGGGATGCAAAGCGGGGGTCGGGGGTCCAGGGGGTGGTTTGGAGGGTGAATCGCCCCATCTTGGGGGTGATGGGTGTGGAGGTGAGAGAGTTGTCATTAGAGCACACAGGTTTCTGACTTGCGTGAGAAGCCAGGAGATGAAACTGCCATAGGCTGAGTGAGAAGGTGGACAAGGAGCAGCCTGGAGGGTGGAGATGAGGCCAGGGTGGTACGCGGTGTGTGTGGTTCCCGAGCGTTGCAGAGAAAGAGGTGAGAGGTGGCAGCTGGGTGTCTGGAGAGCCCCACCAGAGACAGCCCTCCATCAAGGGATCTCAGTGTGTGCCTCCTGGGGAGAGAGGACGGATGGGGCTGCGGGGGAGAAAGGACCAGGACTGAGACCATCCTCATCCTTCCATCCTTCCCAGGTCCAGCCCGAGGCCTCGGGTGGGCAGGAAGGGCACCTGGCTGTTCCCAGAGCCCCCAGGGGAGGCTGAGGTGGGGACCTGGCTGCAGGGAGGTCCTAGAGAGGTTGGGGTTTGTGTTTCAGGACCTTCCCACCCTCCCGCTTTGTGGCTCTGACCTCCCCCTCACCGCCACCCCCGTTACCCACTGCCGGCTCTTGCTCCCAGCTTATTACATTCTCCCAGGCAGGGGCACGGAGGCCCAGAGCTAAGGTGGAGAGGCCGCCAGCTCCCTGACACTGTAGGCTGCAGTTCTCTGCAGTCATCACTGCCTTCCCCCAGGAGCTAAACCACCCCCACATCTCCCTCCTGCCCACTCCCCAAGATGCTCCTTGGGTATTATGTTCTTCTCCTCCCTGGGCAGGAAGGGCCCTGTCTATTGGCTCAATATGATCCGTTACACTTGTTTATAAGCTTTCTAGTTTTTGAACCTGAACATTCCCATCACATCACTGGTCTCTGCTCTTCCTTTTCAAAGCTTTTCAAAGCCAAAAAAAAAAAAAAAGACACACAGAAAGGCTTGTTTTTACTGTTGTGCCATCAGAGTCCCATTTTCCATCTGTCTATCAGCCCCCTCACTCAGGCAGCAAGTTCTTGTCCATGCGTGTCCTGTGCTGAGACCTGCACTTGGAGATGGGCTGACCCACAGCCTGGCCTGGGCCTGCTCCCATCAGTGCTCAGCCACGCGTGAGTCGGTGAGTCTGTGTGTCTGAGGGTGGGGGCTGGATGGCAGCAGGCATGGAAAGTGATGATCGCAGATCAGTGTGATCAGCACAGCTTAATCACCATTCATTTCTGATGCAGCAGACATTTTGATCACCTATGATGCACAGGTGGTTTTAGGCACTGGGAGTACAGCTGTAAACAAAAGGATTCAAAGCATTGCTGCCCCCATGGAATCCCTAGTCTACTGGGGAGACAGATGATAAACCAGCACGTCGTCTCTCAGGTTGTGGTATGTGCTATGAAGGGAAGGAGAACAGCAAAAGGGGTGGGGAGGGGTAGGAAGCCCAGGGAACCTTGCTGAGGAGGTGACATTTGAGCAGAGGCGTGAAGGACGGGAGAGTGTGACTTGTGTGACTGTCTGAGACTTACGAGCAGAGGGAACAGCAAATGCAAGGGCCCTGGGGGTGGAAACACACATGGGATAATCTGAGTAACAGCAGGCTCTGCCTGACAGAGGAGATGCAGAGAGACTTGGCTGGACAGAGAAAACCCCATCCCTGTGTGGGAGAGGGTGCTGGAGTGTTCAGGGAGGGCTCCCTGGAGGAGCCACTCTTCTGAGACTTGAAGAATGAGCAGAGGTGGCCACCTGGTACATCCCACCTCTTTACTGTTTGGAGTCCCAGTTAGAGATTAAGTTCCATGAGGGCAGAGATTTCTGTCCGTTGTGTTCGCTGCTTTATCAGCAACACCTAGAGTGAAGTCCTAGACATAGTAGAGACTCAATAAATATTTGTGGGATGAATAAGTGAATGAATGAATGAACAGCTTTAAAAGTAGACCATGAGGCAGACTTTATCCTCAGGGAAGGGCTTTTGACGGGGGAGTGACTTCGAGGGGTTTGATTTAAAAAGATCTTCTGTCCACATTGAAGGAGACTAGAGGCGGAGAGACAGAGGAGGTTGAGCTGCCCCGGAGTGTGAGCTGATGGGTCTGGACCAGAGCAGAGCATTGGGGAGGCCAGATGGGCTGGGACATGGAGACCTCAGGAGGTTTTTGTGTTTGCTTAGCTGTGGGGAGTATGGAGCTGTGGGCGCTGGGGGCAAATACCCGATTTGCTGGTGTTGGGGGCTGATTGAGAAGACAGAACAGGCCGAAGGGACCTGCAGTTATCCAGGTTACACAGTGTAACAGTCACACAGCAGTGACTAACAGGAGGAGAGTGAACTAGAAAAGGGAGCTGGGGATGAATGGTGGGTGGCGGTACTGTGGACTTTTCTGCAGAGGGATATTAGATGTAGAAGTGATGCTGATCCAGGAACACAAGCAAGGGGAAGAGGTCTGATTGCTGATGTGCTGAGGGGTGAATCCTGGGGCCAGGTCACACAGAAGCAGGGTGGGGTGGACCTGGGAGAGCCACCAAATAAAAGCGGGAATCCCCCCGTATGGGGGACATGGCACTGGGTTCACACGCAGGGCCCATAACTGAGCCCAGAGGCTGTGGCCAGACCAGACCACTTCCCTTCCCTCCCTGGCACTGTGTCCACTGTCACATATGAGAGGCCTGGGGGGCAAGGAGGGCTTCTCAGATGGCTCCCAAATCCCAGGCTGGGGCCCCACTATCCTCAGGGGGATGGCCCTGCTCTCCCTGCCCCCCAGGGCCTGAGGAGGGAGTGGGCCAAAGCCAGCTCCTTGCCTTCCTTTCTGGTACCTCTTCAGTCTCCAAGAGTTGCAGCATGTTTAATGTCTATAAGCGCTCCTCCTCAGCTTGCAGAGAGACCCTGCTCTGATGGTAAAAGGCATCAAAGTTAAAACTTCTGCCCTTGTTGCCTTGAGAGCAGGGCTGTCTGCAAAAGCTGATCCCCACAGCCTCAACTCTGACCCAGAAGAGAGTGAAGGAGCAGCCGCCCGGCTTCCCTAAGAGAAATAGCGGCTGAGCCCAGGGCGGCGCCCTGAGCAGTGCATACAGGCGCTTCCGGAGGGGCTGACTTTGGGGTGGGTGTGAGCTGGTTCCTGCCTCTTCCCGTCCTGTGCATCTTGGAGACAGGCGCTGGCCCCCTCTGAGCACCGGATCCTCACATGCACACAAGGATGCTGGGAGTGCTGAGGGTGAGGCTGGGCAGCTCTTAGCTCGGGGCCTGGTGCATTGTGGGAGCCCTGTCCATGGCAGCCGCTCCTGAGATCCACTGACTCTCCTTCTTAGTCACTGAAGCACCTTGCCTCCCAGGTCTGGTGCCCACAGGGGGAGTTTCTTTCTGCAGAAGAACCGATCACAAGTCAGGGCCCCTGGGTGTCCTGTTGATACTATGACCGCTTTGCTAGCTGGCTTCATCATCCCCACACTACAGATGACAAAACTGAGCTGGAAAAAAGGGGAAGAGGCTTGTGCAAGGCCTGGGGCTGGAAACTGGATTCGAACCCCTGTCTGCTGCTTTCAAAGCTGGAGCCTCACCAGGACCGTGTCAGGATCCACCACCCCCTTGGAGGGATCAGTAGGAACCAGTGGGCAGGAACCAGGGCAGGGTCAGTCCAGAATGGAAGTGGGCTGAGCCCAGGGAGGACCAGGCCTCTGCCAGCTGCCACCTCAGGAGTCAAAACTCCTGCTGGCAGGTTTCCTCTTAGACCCCATCCACCCCTCCAACCTCCAGGGCCCCCGGTGCATAGGCTTAAACCTGGGTCCTGCCTGGGAGTCCTACTCTGACATCTCAGCGGAGGATAGTGCATTCAGCTTCACAGGCTGAGAAAAAAGCAGAAACGTCAGCATCCCTGATTTGCTTCAGAAACAAGTGGGGGTGAAGGACGCCTGGATTTAGTCACCCCCTCACCTGGTCATGGATTTCACAGCCCATGACACCCACTGGGGCCTAGTTGTGACAGCCTCCCAGCTGCTCACCTGGGATAAAGGCACCTTCTCTCCCCAGGGGTGGGGCAGCTGCATCCAAAGGGCTCTGGTTACCATGGAAACAGATGGCTGGGGAAGGCAGGCCCTGAAGCAGAGGCCCTCGGCCAGGCTCCAGCCTCTAGAGTTGGGTCCACCGAGCCCAGGTGGGGTTCCATCATAGTTCCCACTGCACGGATGGAGTTGCCCCCTCCCCACTCCAGGACCCCGGGGTAGGTCACCCAGGCTCCTGGAACAGCTGCATCTGCCCCCAGGTCCTGCCAGCAGAGGTGAGAGGAGCAAAGGCTGAGTCTGAGCCTTTGGGGTCAGAGACAGCAGCTGCCAGGACTGGACACAGGCTGCCTGGTGGCATGGGAGCAGGGCACACGCAGGACTCTGGGCATACAAAGGTCCCCAGAGGCCTTGGGCTCAGCTTTCTCCTTTTCTGGATGGGCGAGCTGAGGTCTTGAGGGTGCAGGGCACTCACAGTCCCCCAGCATCAGCACCGACTCCCTGAGGATGCTTCTTCCCAACAGGCACAGCCCCTGACACTGGCCAAGCCTCTGGTGCCTCTGCCATCCTCTGCCTCCCCCAGCAGGTGGATTCTGGATTAGACATGTCATGTGGGCACTGAGCAGCAGCTGATCAGAAACCCAACTGTCTTGCAGGCCCACTGGGCACAGAACTCAAGTCTGGAACCTCCCCTGATGACTGAGGCTGGTCCTGGATCCTCTGGCTGCTGGTCTGCTCTGTCCAAGTTGATCATCTGGAACCACGGCTCCCAGCCACCTTCCTCGGCCCTGGCTGGGATCTGCAACCACTGACTACCTTGGTCACCTTGGATGTCCTTCTGCCCACAACACACACTCCATTATGGTGTTAGAACCCCCTTTTTCCCTGACCCTGTCTCTCTCAAACCTATTTAGTTCATCAGTTCACATGATTTTTATGGGGTGGTCTAGGCACAGCCAAACAGGACCTCCCATTTTCCAGATGCAGTGACTGGATCAGCGATGTAACACATGACCCCAGCTGGTTCAGTCAGTTACTTCTGAGATTATTGCTACAATGGTGAGGAGAGAGGCCCTCTAGGTCTTTGCAGGGGAATAAATCAGCTAGGGATGGAGCCTAGAGGATCACAATAGAGAGATGCTGGGCATCTGAATCCCTGTGGCATCAGGTGAGCACTGCATCCAGCTGCAACTTCTAGAATCTTCCATTATAAGCCAGTAAGACAAGAATGGCTCTCTCGCTCTCTCCCCTTCTATGATACACACACACACACACACAGACAGACACACACACACACACCCTTTAAAGAGGCACTTGGCACATAATAGGGTGCTCAGCAAACACTTCCTAAGAACGTGAGTGGCACATCCCACTGGGAGCAGCAGGGCATTTAAGTGAGTTCCTAACAGCATCTGCTGAGTCACTGTGTGGGGAGACACAGGTGACCCCTCACACGTGTCTCACACGTCCCATCCCCAGAGCTGCACCCCCCAGCCTCCAAGTCTGTCACAGCACAGGCAGGTCTAACTTCTCAGCGGTACATCTCCCATCACAGCAAAATACACGTAGGAGCTTCGGAGACGTGTGTTTACTGTTGCCTTCTAGAACACCTTTGCAGTCTATAAACACACCACGCCTGACCTTTTCTCATGTCCCAGCATGAGCGAATCACAGACTCTCCCATAAACTAGAAACCATCAGGGGGGCCTGGATGAGATTTGGGTGCCTTTAGAACACGTGTTCCCACCAGGGATGCACCCTTAAGTCACGTGAGGGGATCCTAAAACTGACCCATGTCTGCCCTGCCCCCACCAGGCTGTGATTAGTCTTGAGTGACACCAGGCTCCTCTTCAGATGACTCAAATGCTGAGCCATGACTAGGAACTATCAGTTACCGCGGTACCATAGCTCATCCCTGGAAAGCCTGGATCAGACTTCATAACTCAAACTCCATCCCTCTTCTCTCTAGGGTCCTCTGGGGAGCAGCAGAACCCAAAGGAGCAGCTACAGATGAAAATCAAAGAGCAGTCCTGCAGTGGCTTTATGCTGTGGCAACTGATTAAGGATCAGGCTTCCCCAGTTCTCTTCCCCACATAATTCCAAGTTAGCACTGGCCACAGGATACTCTAGTGTATCAGAGGCAGGAGAGATGCAGCAGTCATGTTTTACCATTTGTTGGCTCACTGCATGGATGAGGGCACCTTCTGCATGTACAGTTCCGCCAGCTCCCCCCTGTGCCCCCACATCCCTTCCTGCACCTTCCCGAGTCCTGGACCAAGGGCTCCCGTAGCCTTGAGGTTGGAGATGCCAGCTTTTTCTTCATGTTTTACTGCAGCAGCGTGGCTGGAGCAGAGAGACCTCCAAGGCATCCGGTGTGTGGATTCTAGTCCATCCTTGGGAGGTCCATTTGCCCTCACTCCCACCCATGGTGGGCTTCCCTCCCTGACTTCCCGTCCAATTGACCTACAGCAGCTTCAGGCTCAGCATGAGGTGGAGAGGCAGCAAACAGCCTTCGAAGGTGAATGCATGAGGTCTGCTACTGCTGCTGCTGCTGCTGCTGCTAAGTCGCCTCAGTCGTGTCTGACTCTGTGAGACCCAATAGACAGCAGCCCACGAGGCTTCTCCATCCATGGGATTTTCCAGGCAAGAACACTGGAGTGGGTTGCCATTGCCTTCTCCGACATGAGGTCTAGCCCTCTTAAAATAAAAATGAACTCGAATTAAATAAAACACATCTTTTTTCCCTAATGGAGTATTTCTGCTTCTGCTTGAACCTTGATGGATAAGCATTTTATTCATAACTGCATAAATACCTGATGTGCCTGCCTCCACTTTGGGAGGCCCTGGGGGAGAGGGGGAATTGAGACCCATCCATGGCCTCAATTCAGTTCAGTCACTCAGTCGTGTCCGACTCTTTGCAACCCCATGAACCGCAGCATGCCAGGCCTCCCTGTCCATCACCAACTCCTGGAGTTTACTCAAACTCATGTCCATTGAGTCGGTGATGCCATTCAGCCAGCTCATCCTCTGTCATCCCCTTCTCCTCCTGCCTTCAGTCTTTGCCAGCATCAGTGTCTTTTCCAATGAGGCAGTCCTTCGTATCAGATGACAAAAGTATTGGAGTTTCAGCTTCAACATCAGTCCTTGCAATGAATATTCAGGACTGATTTCTTTAAGGATGGACTGGTTGGATCTCCTTGCAGTCCCAGGGACTCTCAAGAGTCTTCTCCAATACCACAGAAAGGCTAAGGATGTCAGCACAGTTGTACCCAACCCTTTGCAGCCCCATGGACTGTAGCCTCTGTCCATGGGATTTTCCAGGCAAGAGTACTGGAGTAGGTTGCCATTTCCTTCTGCAGGGAATCTTCCCAACCCAGGGATCAAACCCGGATCTCCTACATTGTAGGCAGATGCTTTCCCATCTGAGCCACCAGGGAAGACACGCTGGCCTACTTGCTCTCAGACTCAGCTCTTCTCCCTTTTCCTGCTCTACATCGCAGGGAGTGACCCTTCCCAGGTGCTGTGGCCCTCTGGCCTCCTGATGGATGAAGCTGAAGGAGATATGAGTGGAAGAGTGGAGGTGGGGAGACCAGGGCATTCTGCTCCCTCTCTCTCTGCTTCAGGAGCCATTCTCAGCAGCACCTGCCTTTCCCGTGGGATCCAGCTCCCACTGGACAGCTCCTCCCGCTGTGGTTCCAGAATTCCCTGAATAGCCCCACCATGGCTCTGGCTCTCACCTGGTAACCTCAGATTCTGGGCTCTGGTACCTCTCAGTCCCAAGGTACCACCTGCTCCCAGGCACACGCCGTACATGAGTTCAGTTCCATCATCTCTTGCCTGGTACCTCGGCTCTTCCAGCACCTGTGCCACCAGTTCCCTGCTTTGAATTCTTTATCTGCATCCCTATAGTGGATGCTCTTTTGCTGAATGCACCATGATAGGCACAGGTTGTTTTTGCTGTTCAGTTGCTAAGTCGTGTGTGACTCTGTGACCCCATGGACTACAGCACGCTAGGCTTCCCTGTCCTTTACTATCTCCCAGAGTTTGTTCATGTCTATTGAGTTGATGATGCCATCCAACCATCTCATTCTCTGTTGCCCTCTTCTTCTCCTGCCTTCAGTCTTTCCCAGCATGAGGGCCTTTTCCAGTGAGTTGTCTCTTCACATCAGGTGGCCAAGGTAGTGGAGCTTCAGCTTCAGCATCAGTTCTTCCAATGAATAGTCAAAGTTGATTTCCTTTAGGATTGACTGGTTGAATCTCCTTGCTGTCCAAGGGACTCTTAAGAGTCTTCTCCAGCACCACAATTTGAAAGCATCAGTTCTTTGGTGCTCAGGCTTCTCTATAGTCCAACTCTCATATCCATACATGACTCCTGGAAAAACCATAGCTTTAACTAGACAGACCTTTGTTGACAAAGTCATGTCTCTGCTTTTTAATATGCTGTCTAGGCTCGTCACAGTTCGTCGGCCAAGGAGCAAGTGGCTTTTCATTTCATGGCTGCAGTCACCATCTGCAGTGATTTTGGAACACAAGAAAATAAAATCTGACACTGTTTCTACATTTTCCCTATCTATTTGCCATGAAGTGATAGGACTGGATGCCACGATCTTCATTTTTTGTATGTTGAGTTTTAAGCCAGCTTTTTCACTCTCCTCTTTCACCTTCATCAAGAGGCTCTTTAGTTCCTCTTCACTTTCTGCCATTCAGGCCTGGAGATCAAAGGGAAGCTTTCATGAGACCTGCCCTGGCCTCACCATGGCTGGGTTTACAGAGCTGACTGTCTCCTGGCTGCAGGCAGGGGCAGACAAGGGGTGGAAAGAGAGAGATTCCAAGGTCATCACCTTTCATGCACTGACCCTGCCCACTAGTGAGCATGGCCCAATCAGTGTCCTGCCTCTGACCAATCAAAGTCACACTTTCTTCCTAGGGGAGCACTGAGGGGTATCAGAAGGACACCAGAGGTGAGTCTGTCAGAGGACAAAGGTCAGAAGTTTTCTCCCAACAATGATCATGAGTCAGAGGGTGATAACTGCTAAGCTGCTGCTGCTGCTAAGTCCCTTCAGTCGTGTCCGACTCTGTGCGACCCATAACTGCTATATTAGTAATTTAAACAAAGTGCACAGGAAACACCAAGCAGGTCATTGTTTATTGATTCCAATTGGAAGGTGAACTAAGCCTCAGGCAAGCTCTGCTTGCAACCTAGAAGATAAGACTTCGATGGGAAGACGTGGGGTTCAGTGGGGGGTGAGAGGAAGAGCAATGGTGCAGAGGGTTCAGGAGCTTGGCCGGGTCTCGTAGGTCTAGAACCCAAGATCCAAGGCTGGCTTTAATCAAAGTGGACCCCAGGATAGAAAGGCTGGTGGACATAGAGACAGGCGATTTAAAGCTAAGTGAGGAACAGAGAGAACATCCCTCGCCCATCACACAGTGTGGGACTGGGACCTGCGCCACTGATGGTACGTGGGTTCAGAGCATGATTCTTTGAAGTGCACAGCCTCAGATTACTAATAAGCTTCGGCAAGTTGAATAATGCAATCGTAATTCTCAAAGCCAGAGAATCTTAAGGAATCTTATCATCTTAGGATAATTGAATTATTGGATCTTACAATCTTGGGTTTGTATAATTACAGCAGCTGTGAATCTTAGCTCTCCCAGTCATAACCCAGCCTCTCCCAACTCTGCGCCACTGCTGGTAATGATAATACACATTCTGTGCTCAGTGCTTTGCCCACATTATTTCGTTTAGTCTCCACAATAACTCTGGGAAGTGGAAATCTATTTGCCTACATTTTCAGATGAAGAAACCAAGGCTCCATGAGCATAAGTCATTGCTGAGGGTTGGACACCTTGTAATCAACACAATCAAGACTCCAGCCAGATCTCTTGGCTCAAAGCCCATGCCCCCAGACTCTCTACTGGTTTGCCTCCCTCGAGGCCTCTCTGCTGAGTGCCCACCCTTCCTCTGTGCACACCTCCAGTGATGGGGAGCTCATTACCCCTCCCCAGGGCTGCCCATCCATCCTGGTGGTGGACACGTCTCTCCTGTTGTCCCTAAATCTGCCCTTGGAGACCCCACAGGAGAAGATAACCTTCACCTGGGACTCCTGTAGGGAGGGGAGCAGCTGCCCGAGGTGGGATAGCCCTCATACAGGAGCAGGGGGTCTCGGGTTAGAGGAGCCCCAGCTGCAGCCCCTCCCTGTGATGGAGAGGAGGGGGGTTCATCCTGAGGGAGGGAATCAGCCTAGACGTTGGCAGCAGGAGCTCTCAGACGAGTGAAGACGAGCCCAGAGCACTGGGCGCTGCGGTGGGGGGTGGACTGTGATACAGAACAGCTCCCCAGCAGTCAGAGCATGGGGCCTAAAAAGACCGGATCCTAAGTGCTGTGCCTTCAATTTCTTGGCTCTTCTCCCTGAAAACTTACTCTACAAAATGTGCCTTTGTCCCATCCATCCTCCCAGATGGCTTTTTAAGTGAAGATTTTTGGTAACTGGGAGAAGAAAAAGGAAGGGTAGAAGGAGAGGGAAGTGGGGTGAAGCTGCAACCCCCAGGGCTGGAGACAAAGTCAGAATAACAGTGAATGGGAGGATGGGGCAGGGGAGCCCAGGGGTCCAGGAAGGGGCAGAACAGGCCTCCCTGGATGGGACCTCAGCACAGAATGGAGTCATGTGACAGAGTCCCAGGCACAGGCGCTGGTGGTGTCCCGGCCCCACTGTGAGCCCAGCTCTGGGTGAGCACTTTGGCCTCACTGACCCAACACGTCCTCACACAGCCTGCGTGCAGGTCCTGGGACCGTCCGCATCCACACAGGAGGGGCTCAGAGAGGTGCAGGCCTTCACCCAAAGTCACACAGCTGGAGAGAGGCAGATTCGGGACTCCAGCCCAGGACTGTGGGACTCCAGAGCCCCGGCTCTTACCCAGGAATCACACAGCCCCTCCCAGACTGCCAGC
>NW_011494640.1:155830-161094 GCF_000754665.1 Bison bison bison | reverse complement strand
GATAGAGAGCCCCACCCCCAGGTTCAGCCAGGCCCACAATGGGCCAGAGTCCCAATTATAACTGCTGAGGCTTTTTGAGTTTCATTGTCCTGATCTGGGTACTTCAGATGTGCATGCTAAGTCAGTTCAGTTGTGTCTGACTCTTTGCAATCCCGCACCCCCTGCCCCTGGACTTAGCCCTCCAGGTTCCTCTGTCCATGGGATTCTCCAGGCAAGAATATCGGATTGGGTTGCCATTTCCTCCTCTAGGGGATCTTCCCTGCCTAGGGATTGAACCCACCTCTCTTATGCTTCCTCCTTTGGCAGGCAGTTTCTTTATCACTAAAGCCACCTGGGAAGCTACATTCCCCCAATAAATCCATGCAACAAACTTAAGGCCAACCAGTCTTATTGATGGAGAAACAGAGGCCCTGAAGGGGCAGGAATTTGGACAAGGTCACAGAACAAGCCACTGCATGAAAAAACAGCCCTTGCTATCCACGAGTCTGAGATGGATTCCATTTCCATCTTTGCATTGTGTGGTCACTTTGTTTCCCCTCCCCCTCTCTTTCTCTCTCACAGAGAGCGCCCAGCCCCTCCTGTCCAGCTGGGCTTCAATGACTCAGGAGTCATTTTCTCTGCCAAGTGGGGCATCAGACTGCAGCAGATGGGCCTTTGGTCACTGATGCTCCTGTGGCTGGAGATCTTAGAGGCCCCTCTTCCTGGTCACAGCAGTCCACACAGTCGGCCTTGCAGTTCTACGGCCTTCCATGGAGGTCTGGAAAACAGCACCTCTGTGGTCCCCCAGGGCCTTCCTTCCTGCTGGGAGACTCAGATTTGCAACACAAAGCACAGTTCCAGTTGCTTTATTTGATCTCGGGGTATAACCGATGCTCACTGCCCTCCTCCGCTGAACTTTCTGAAGTCCCTTCACTCTCAGCTGTCACCCTGCGCCTAGTACGATAGTAAACATTTTCCTGGGACAGAGCCGGGGGATCACTGAACCCTTGCTAATTATTCTCAAGCCAGGAGGACGACACGTGTCCGTTCACAGTGGCAGTGGGGTTACCAGGGGTCAGCTGGGCTCCACGTGCCCACCCCTGCCCCACCTCCCCTGATCTTATGGTGACTCTTTTTGTCTGCAGGCTCCAAATTGCTCTGAAAGCAGCCATAACCTGCAGTTCAGTGGAACCCTTGCTGTGTGTCCTCTTTGAGGACCAGGGCCTGAAATCTGCAGCGTCTAGAGAAGCAGCTCTGTAAGCAAATTCTGGTGTCTGTCCTATGGATGTGAGCTATTTGCGATCCTCTTCTTTAACAGGAATGGAAAGCAACACATCCCCTAAACCCAGGTTACTACTCCAGATCTCACTGGCTTCACACAAAGGCCCCATAGGTCCCTTCCCTTCTGGCTTAGATGGTAAAGAATCTGCCTGCAATGCAGGAGACCTGGGTTGGGAAGATCCACTAGAGAAGGGTATGGCAGCCCACTCCAGTATTCTTGCCTGGAAAATTCCATGGACAGAGGAGCCTGGCAGGCTAAAGGCCTTGGGGTTGCAGAGTCAGACACGACTGAGCTACTAAGCCACTGTAGGTCCAGCTGGCTCTCACAGGCAGCCGTCTTCCACACAGAGATCAGGTGATACAGGCTGCCACCGTGGCCCCGTGGTTAAAACACAGACTTGATCTGTGATGTCTGGGGCAGGGAGGAACAGTCCTGGAGCATCTCGACTGGAAATGAAGTGCTCTGACCCAGGGGTGCCAAACATCACCTACTTCCAACCCACTCAAGAGATCTGGTCACACAAGCCTGAATGACTTCAAGGGGCAGGGGGTGGGCCCTTTCTTCCCAGGAGGAGAGAAAACCACGTCTGGGTGAGTGAGGTCCCTCCCCGCTGCTGTAGGCTTTCGGGCTGTTACCCGGAGATGGGAGGCAGAACCTCTCACTCCTGGCACTTCCATCTGCAGGTGCTGCTCTAACACTGACCTGAGCACTTCCGCTCACCCTTACAGTAACCCATCAGGTGGGCGTGGCTATTCCAACTTCATAGGTGGGAACCTGAGGCATTGTGAGATTCAGTACTTTGAAACTCAGTGATCTGGCGCCAGAGTCTGTATTCTTCATCACTTTTCTGTGATTATCCTTGCTGGAATGCTGGCATATCACCAGCAACCCCGTTTTACAGGAGAGACGGTTGAGGCAGTTTCTTGGTGATAAAAGCAACGAGGAGAAAGAAATGTAAGTTATGGAGTAAAGGAGAAGGGGGAAGTGTGTGTGTGTGAGTGTGTGTGTATTTAAACAATATGCTGGTAGTCTAGGCTTCAACACATATTTGCTAGACATCTACCTGGTGTCAGGTCCCTTTCAGGCACTGGATGGGCTGGAGGGAGGGATACAGCTATGGGACTATTGCCACAGGTGGGTAAGTGGAGACCTAGAAAAGGAGAGGGGCTGGGCCATGTACCCAGTCAGTGAGGCAGGAGGACCAGCTCACTTGCTGTCCAAGCTGCCCTTCCAGGCTGTTTCTGTCCTTGTTGTAAGGCTTCAGGGACACCTGGGAATGTGATGTGATGATCATGTAGCTGGGAAGCAGGCGGCACAGGCCAGGACTGTGGGTGCCAGGAGGGGCACTCTAGTAGGCTGCCCGGGGGCATCCATCAGGACAACTTTTCAGGAAGGTGATTGGGTAATCAAGACCCTGAGCCAGAGAAATACGGCTGCTCTGGATGCCGTGATTCCGCAGTAGGAATCTGTCCTGAGGATGCAGTCAGGGACTCAGCACACGGGGCCCAGAATGTTCATCATAGCCTGATGTGCATAAGAGAAAAGCCTGAAATCCTCCAAGTGCCTGGCAGGCGAGGATGGTGGGATAAATTATGGTGCATCTCAATGAGGTACAATTGCGAAGCTATTAACATCATGCTTTTGAGGAATTTTCAGTGATGTGAGAAAATGCTGATGATGTATGGTGAGTTTATAAAGAAAAAAAAAACCTGAATAGCTGAATAAATTGTATGATCCCAATTACATAAAATTCAATATGTGCAGAATGAAAGATAAGAAGGATGGGAAAGAGGAGGGTAGGAAGGGGGAGCAGAGAGAAGAGGAGGAGGGGGAGGAAGAGGAGCAAAGGGGAAGAGGAAGGAGAAGATGATGGAGAAGGTAGGGGGGGCGCCTCCTGTGGTCCAGCATTGGCTGGGTACCACGTGTACACTTTGTTTCCCAGCATCGCTGCTGGGTGGTGCTGTCTATTTCATTTTACAGAGAGGAGAGTGAGGGCAGAGAGGCTAAGTGACATGGCCAATGTCACGAACCTAAGACACAGAGCCTGGATTTGAAGTCACGTCTGGCTGACCTGGCCTTCCCCAGTGGCTCAGTGGTAAAGAATCTGTCTGCAACACAGGAGACACAGGAGATGAGAGTTCGATCCCTGGGTCAGGAAGATCCCGTGGAGGAGGAAACGGCAACCCACTCCAGTATTCTTGCCTGGAGAATCCCATGAGCAGAGAAGCCTGGCGGGCTCCAGTGCAGGGGGTGGCAAAGAGGCAAGATAGGACTGAAGTGACTGAGCATGCCCGCACTGGCTGACTCAAGCCCTGAATATTTGCTAAGCTGGGGGAGCTGAGGCAGGGCGGAGGCTGGGGTATTTAGTCTCAGGGTTCAGGGTTACTAGTTGGTTGTGAAAGGAGAACCAAGCTTAATAGGGTGTGGTGGTTGCAGATCCTGTCTCCTCTCTGAGGCTGGTACCATCATCAGCTCCATTTTACAGATAAGAAGGTTGAGGCAGTGTCTCAGTGTTTGAGGCAAATTGTGAAGGTGGTGTTTGGAGCCAGGTCTGTAACCTCTGTAACCTGTGCTCCTGTCTCTAGTTCGAGCTGCCAGGATCCCACACATCTCCTTCTGGGGCGAGGACCCGCCCCAACTGGTGGCCTCATGAAGTGGTCCCCTCCTACAGGAAACCCCGATGACTCCACTTGCCTGGATCTGCCCCATTAAGAGTCCTTAGCATTCATTCATGTGTCTCCCTAAAGTGGAGCTGCTTTGTCAGGGACGGATGGCTGAGAGACTGCCTGGAAACCCAGCCTGTAGCTCAGCAGAGTGCTTCTGCACTGGACATCTCACCCAATATCCAATATCCAAGAATGGCAGACAGAAGGCACCTTTATTCAAGGACTCCTCAAATGCAGGCTCTTCCCCAGTTCACTCCACTTCCACTCTCCCTGCCCAGCCAGAGGCTCCTGGGGAAACTACCTCTCTGTCTGCTCACTGGCTCACAAATGACGACCCGTGATGAGTCCCCCATGTCCCCAAGTGCTCCCTGGGCTTTATCCCCTCTGCCTCCTCTCATCCACTGCTTGTGCTGATGGATCAGAATGTTTTTATTTGAAATCTGTTGCGGCAGTTTGAGCAGGTGAGTGAGGCTCCTGGGAAGCAGGGAAATGAACACTGGCCCCATCCCTGAGCTCTCCCCTCTCTGTCTCCTCCTCTCTGCTCCTGAGGGACTCAGGCAGGAGGCTTTGTTGGGGGCCATGATGCACTTTGGCCATTGGACTCCCAGCCGGTTCTGATACAGTCCATCCTGTGTGCATTCACGGGGGGATGGTGAGGATGCTGGGAGAATTTAGCTAACTCTGTGCATGTATTGTGTGTAATCCTTTACAACAGGGGTCCCCAACCTCCGGGATTTAATGCCTAATGATCTGAGGTGGAGCCGATGTAATAATCATAGAAATAAAGTGCACGATAAATGTAATGCCCTTGAATCATCCTGAAACCATCCCCCTCCCTGATCTGTAGGGAAAAATCGTCTTCCACAAAATCAGTTCCTGGTACCAAAAAAAGGTTGGGGAACTGCTGCTTTACAAAGCACTTTTTTTTTTTTTTTTTCCTATCCCTTCTCTGCCCACAGAAGCTGAAGGAATTATCAGTCCTGCTTTACAGATGACAGAGCTGGGACAGAGAGGCAAGCAGTTTGCTCTCAGAATTTCCAACTAGTTGGTACTGGCAGGTAGACTTGAACTCAGGATTGACTGATAGGGAATCACTGTCTCCTCAGAGTGGGGTCCCGAATCTTGGGAGCTGGAGGAGTGAGGTCACAGGTATGGATGCCAGAGGCCCCAGTACAATCATGATCCCTCCAGATCAATACTTGAGTCTCCTCCATCCCAGTCTCCTTCAGGGGGCTCCCAGCTTCCTTCCAAACACCCCAAATCACAGAGCAAAGTCTCCCTCCTCCCAAGGCTGCCAACCAAGAGCAGCTTTTCTACTGAAGTTCTTTTTTCCAATG
>NW_011494640.1:152055-155730 GCF_000754665.1 Bison bison bison | reverse complement strand
CACCTCTTCATTCATTGGTCAAGCATATTGATGCAGACTATCTGCCAGGGTCCAGGCCCAGGGAGACTGCAGCGAGCAGGCAGACATGCCTCCATGGACCTGAATTTGCTCCAAGAAATATACACAGATGAGGAAAGAGCCAGGGGCCACTTCTTGCCACCACTGGGGACCGTCCACTCTTTTGGCTGATCCATGGCTGTTCGGGAGGAGGCACCCCCTAGGTTCCCCTGGGCTGCTCTGAGGTGTCTGCTCAACCTCAGGCTCCCTGAGTGTCAGAGCATCTCCGCCTTCAGATGGTGAGGTCTCCCAGCTCCCTCCATGGCCATGTGTTTGGCTTCCTGCTGCAGCCACCATAAAAGGCAGAGTCTGCAAAGCCAATCTGATCTCTGCCTTGCCTCCCCTTCACCAAAAAGTTAATTGATTTTGCAATTAAAAAATGCAGAGAATGGGCGGTACAATCAATTTTACGAAAACTTGCTCAGTAATGAAGTGTTTACTTCCAAATGGAGCACTTTCTCCGCATATCAATCTGGGCCTCTCACACGGTGTGAACACAAAACTCTCCTGCCTTACTTCTCAGGCTCTCATGCATTTCCCACACTGGGTCCTGGAAGAACTTTGAGGCATCATTTAATTCTGGCTCCCTGGCTCTCTTTTAAGGGCAAATATAATTTTCTCTGTCTTATAGAAGAAGAGACTGAGGGTCAGGGAGGTCGAGGTGCACAGTGAGGCGGGACAGAGGAGAGTCCAATCACAGGCTTCTCCAGCTCTGGCTTCACTGCTTTGCCTGTCCTACTGCACAGTAGAAACCAGAAAAGTGTGAACTCAGAGAGCAGGAGCCCTTTCTCCAAACAAAGCAGCCTGACATATTTAGTGCCCACCTATGCCAGTTTCGCACTGGGTCCTCAACTTACATCACCACATGCATCCCTCACAACAGCCTTCCAAGGGGGTGTCATGTTCCAGTTTTACAAATGAGGAAACTGAGGATCAGAGAAGTTCAGTAACCTGCCTGAGCCTGCACAGCGCAGACCTCCTGGCCAACCTTTGGGGCAGGTATATGACAAATGGAGGTGGGAGGTCAGTTCTATATGTACTTGTGGGAAGAGCACAGGCTTTGGCAGGCATCCATCCATTCATCCATCCATTAAAACCATTCATTAATTTGGTCATTCAGTAGACAGGTATTGATTGAGCGTCTATGTGACAAGGTACATTCCCATGTGGCACAGTGGTAAAGAATCTGCCTGCTAATGCAGGAGATGCAAGAGACATGGGTTTGATCCCTGGGTTGGGAAGATTCCCCCGGAGGAGGAAATGGCAGCACACTCTTGCCAGGACAATTTCCTAGACAAAGGAGCCTGGCGGGCTACAGTCCATGGGGATGCAAAGAATTGGACATGACTGAGTACACACACACACACACACACACACACATACACACACGTGTGTGTGTGTGTGTGATGTAAGAAATCTGTGCTAGGATTCAGTGTTGAGCAAAGCAGACCAGACCCACCTCCATGGGGTTCACAGGCTGGGAAATGGGGAGAGACAAACTCAATGAACCATCATGAAAGTAAATGTAAAATATGGCAGGACTGACAAGACGACACCAGTGGAGCCATGAGAGCCTGTGATAAGAGCTCTGATCTGGTCACAGAGGGCTTCCTGGAGGATGTGACACTGGAGTAATATCAGAGGCTTGGAAGCCACTTGTTGGAACCTCATGGAGTGAGCTTGCCTGTGCGCTGGGTATCTGGGCAAGCTGATGATTGCAATCCTGGAAATCCTAAAATTCTGTAATCTAACATGAGGTTCAAATTCTGTGATTCTGACCCAATATTTTCAATCTATTAAAGAAAAAAGTTTAAGACTTGAGAATCTAAGGTCCTGGGATTCTGACTCAAGTTTTGACATTTGGAATCTATTAAGTAAAGTCCTGGGAATTGAAGACTCTGGGGCCTGAGAGACTGTCAGTCAGGTCCTTGGAGGCTGAGATTCCTGCATTCAGGCCTTTGCTGCTGGAGAAGCACCTGCCAAGATCTTTTATCGACCGGACATGAGCTTTCTCTGGCTCACAGACTTGATGCCTATGCAGCTCTTTGTGGCATGGAGAATGCAAATTTATCCTGCAGTCCTGGCATCAGCTGGTTGCTTTATCTGCACGTTCCAGTTTCCAGAATAAATATTAGAAGACAAGTCTGCAGAGATTTTCTGTGTGTACATGAGTTAATTCCTCCAGCCAGGGGCTCGTCCAGACATGGATTTTAACACAGGGCACTGTTCTCACACTCAGTGCTGGTGACTGTGCGGCACTGAGCCCAGCAGGGGGACGGGGCCTCTGTGTGCTGAGGCTTCAGGCCCGGGGGGACGAGGCAGGAGGGAGGGCAGCCACAGTGGGTCTGGGCCATGTGCGTGGATGGGGCTGTTCTTCACAAGCATCTGGGGGTCTGCACATGAACCCCTGGGTCTGGGCTCACCCAGGGCTAGTATCAGAGGACGCTCCAGTGGGGTGGGAGGGAGGGGGAAGCACCCACCACGGGTCAGACACTGCATTGACCCCGGCTGGGCTCCAAAGTGAGACAGGGCAGAGCTTACCAGCTCAGTCCTGTGACCTCTTCCCAATCCTCTTGGATTCAGTTTCTTCGGGGACCAAGGGTCTAACCCTCCCAGTCTGCCCGGTGGTTCAGAGGGTCAGAGGAAACTCCCAGGAGTAAGCCAGGTAATGAGCATCAATCCTACAATCCTGCTCTCATCACATTGGTGGGGGCGGGCGCTGCTCCAGCACTTCACACAGGCTCCCTGCATCTTCAGCTGGGGGTGGCGGGGTTGGGGGGCGCTGTCATCACCCCACTTCACAGATGAGGAAACCAAGACACAGGGAGGTAAGTGACTTGCCTGATATCAGACTGCTGCTCTAAGAACCTGTGAACAGATGTAGAAACATTTAAGGTTTTCTAGCAGCCCTCCTAGCCGGGTGTCCAGGGAGCAGCCACACTTCAGCCTGTCGCGAGGGCCTGTCCATTGTCCTGCTGTGACGGATGCTCAGGTTGTAGCCAGAAGACAGTGAGATGCAGGTGATGCCCCCAGGCCTTTACTCCTGCTGCGACCTCTCTACCCCAGCTTATCTGGGAAACTCCCACCCTCAAGGTTTTTTCATTCCCTGAGGTCACAAGCCTGGCAGCAGGAAGCAGGCCGGAGGCTCTGAGCCTGCTCCAGGCTGCCAGGACCTCCCCTTGGGGCGAATGGAGGAGCGGTTCCCTCTGGGGGCTGTAAGGTGCCCCTCCCCTCACCCACATCTGTCCCTCCTTCCTTCCTGCAGCCCCAAGACGCCTCCTCTGTCACAAACCCCAGCACGGCCGCTTAGTCTTGTCAGTTAACTCTGAACGGATCACAGGAGCCTTACCTGAGATTTACGAGGACAGGCTTAGGCACCAGGTGATTAACTCAAACCAACAGGATATGCACGTGGAGTGTGTTAACTGACGAGCCTGGCCGGAGGCCTTTCAATCCCTGTACGTCCCCTCAGAGACTCAGCGGTGGCCGGCGGCCCAGCTCCTATCGATTAGCAAGCTGTTAAACATTTATGACAAGTTGGAATTAATTGGCCACAGTGAGGGGTGAGTTTGACTTGGTCTGAGGTTCCGTGGCCCCAACGAGGCAAACCTGGGAGGG
>NW_011494640.1:148857-151936 GCF_000754665.1 Bison bison bison | reverse complement strand
GTAAGGGAAGCACCAGCCACTGACACTGGAGCCGCTGTCCCTCCGGGCTCTCCCGGGGGCTGTCCTGGCCAGGTTCAGGCTGCCGTCCTCACTCACCCGCACCCTGGCCCCAGCTTCTGGTCTCACAGGCTCTGACCCTCCATTCTGCCCCAGTGGCAGACTGTCCCCTGTCTTTACTCACAGAGACTCAGAGACCAGGAGAGGCTTGGCCTGACCTGGGAGACAGTCAGATGGAAGAGCCAGGCAGAGCTGAGGAGAAAGAGATGGAAATGAGCAAGGTGGGGGTGTAGGGGGCAGGGAGGAACTGGCCCCCAGAGACGGGTGGGCCTCATCCGCCCACTTTGGGGCTGTGTGCTCCTCAGTGTGTTCAGAGGCCCGGAGGCGAGATGCAATATGATGGGAACAGGGAATAGCACATGGACCAGAGCGGCTACAGAGTGGTGACCAGGGGGACGAGTCCTGGATGAAGCCAGAGAGACAGGCTCCAGCCACACAGGGTCCTGAAGGCCTGGGTGCTCTGCATATCAGGGATGGAGGTGGTCACTGAGGGGAGATGACAAAAGACAAAGTCTTGGGAGGAATTTGGGACAATTCTTGTGGGAAACAATGGGGATGGGTCCAGCCTACCTAGCAAGGACATGGTCGGTAAACCTGTCACCAGGCCCAGGCCTCAGATGCGCCCTCACAGGTAAGGGCTCCAGACACACCAGAATCACATGTTTTGGAAGTTTTGGGGACAAGCCTCTGCTCTCAGGACCTGCTGAGCCATATATCCATGAGAAGCAGTCTTTAAGAAATGACAGTCTGAATTATGTGGGGCAAACCCACAAACTCTGATGTCCTGGGGTGGGGCTTTGCTGCTGGCATTGGTAAGTGCCTCGGGGGTTCTCTATCCTGACTACTCAGCCATGGAGAGATCAAGAAAGCAGGACCCCAATAGCATGGGCACCGGCAGCACGCTCTATTATCCAGAGGGCAGGGGCAGAGAGCAAACGCGCTCGTGCTTCCCAACACAGAGCCAGGGCAGCATGTATGTGACCAGCCACACGGCCGCGCAGATGCCTGAAGATTTAAACGGTTCCCAAACGGGGTTCAGGGGAACGCTAGTTCAGGCTAGTGACAGTAGATGCTCCAAGAACAAAGGTGGATTACATGGTCGAAGAAGTTGGAAGAACATTATAATCACACACATTTGTGGGCTGAAGTCTAGATGTCCTGCAGACAGTGAAGACACTTCAAAAGGAGCAACCAAGATGTACTCCTAATCCTTTCATAAAAGAAGTTTGCTCCGTCTCTCAAAAAAACTAAGAATGACACAATTTCATGGTGAAAGGCCTTTTCCAAAAGAAAAATTGGCAGTCTTATACTGATGGACTACCTTAACCTGATTTTTTTCATCTCACTGAGTTCAGTTCAATTCAGTCGTGTCCGACTCTTTGCGACCCCGTGAACTGCAGCACACCAGGCCTCCCTGTCCATCACCAACTCCCAGTGTCCACCCAAACCCATGTCCATTAAGTCAGTGATGCTATCCAACCATCTCATCCTCTATCGTCCCCTTCTCCTCCTGCCCTCAATCTTTCCCAGCATCAGGGTCTTTTCAAATGAGTCAGCTCTTCGCATCAGGTGGCCAAAGTATTGAAGTTTCAGCTTCAAAATCAGTCCTACCAAGAACACCCAGGACTGATCTCCCAGAGGCTGTGACAATTTCAGCCCAGGCTGCCCTGACACAGGTTCAAGTCTGTGCACTGGCTCCGTCAGAACTGGGGGACCCTCCGCCATTGTTCCCTCCAGAGTCCGAGGGGACCCAGCGTGAGACATTTACTCCATGGGTTTAATGTCACCCTCTCTACACAGGTCCACCCAGACCTACCCCTCCACCACATGTGCTGGGCTTGGAGTTCTGGCCCCAGCAGGCACAAGCCTTGGATCCATGTGGCAAAGGCAGAGTGAAAGAACATCAACTGTGGGTCAAGAAAGCGAGTCCTGGTCTCTGTTTTATCGGTGACCCTGAGCAGGTCACATCCCCACCTTGGGCCTCAGTTTCCCCAACTGTCCCAGGAAAGGTTGAACTGAGTGAACTCTTGGTTCCTGCCTCCTCTGCTGGCTCAACGGTCAATAGTTCTGGGCAGTGAGGCCTTGCTTAGATCTGCGTAGGAAAGCAACATGCACCCTAACATAATGGTCTCTCCTTGGAAGATGAGAAAGAACAGACTCTGGGCTGATTATGAACTGTGAACCCCAGAAACAGAATCCGAAAGACACAGCTTCATGCCAGTCAGCGCTGGCCTGGTACAGAGACCGCTGTTTCCCACTGTGAGTGGAGCAGGCTGAAGCCCCAAGCCAAACACAGGTGCCCTCCTCAGAGATGCAGGTTTTAGGATTAGCTAGGCCAGCAAGAAGGAGAGAAGCCCCTCCTGGAAGACAGAGCCCTGGGGGAGATGGGCCAGCCAGAAGGGGACTGACATCTGATGACAAGAGAGAGGACATGAAAATGAGCAGAGTGTCTTCACCACCACCATCATCAGAATAATAGCTAAGAATTTTCATGAGCCTGCTATGTGCCCACCCGCTTCTCAGAGCTCTGTAAGCAGCAAGCCCAGGGCCCAGCACACGTGAGTGTCCACGAGGCTGGGCTGATTAATCCAGCGGCCACCTGTGAGGTCGATTTTTGGTCTGTTTGAAACCATATCTCATGCTTCTGGTATCTGAGACCAATTGATGGGATACTACTAAGAGTGAAATTGGAAGAGAAAGTGGTTTACCAGGGGCGAAGAATGGGGATCAGGGATAGCTTGGGAGTTTGGGATCAGCATGTACACACTGTTGTACTGAAAATGAATAACCCACAGGGAACCACTGTAGAGCACAAGGAAGTATGCTCAATATTATGTATGGCCTAAGTGGGATATTCATTGGAAGGACTGATGCTGAAACTCCAATACTTTGGCCACCTGATGCGAAGAACTGAGTCATTGGAAAAGACCCTGATGCTTGGAAAGATTAAAGACAGGAGGAGAAGGGGACGACAGAGGATGAGATGTTTGGATGGCATCACTGACTCGATGGACATGAGTTT
>NW_011494640.1:148290-148757 GCF_000754665.1 Bison bison bison | reverse complement strand
GGAAAATAATTTGAAAAAGAATAGATACAGGTATATATATATGACTGAATCACTTTGTTATTCACCTGCAACTAATATAACATTGTTAATCAACTATACTCCAGTATAAAATTAAAAAGTTTGTTTGTTTGTTTTTAAAGAAGAAAAAGTGGACAGCTCCCTGGAATTACAAAGCTCTAGTTTGATGCCTCTTGAGAAATCTGTATGCAGGTCAGGAAGCAACAGTTAGAACTGGACATGAAACAACAGACTGGTTCCAAATAGGAAAAGGAGTACATCAAGGCTGTATATTGTCACCCTGCTTATTTAACTTCTATGCAGGGTGCATCATGAGAAATGCTGGACTGGATGAAGCACAAGCTGGAATCAAGATTGCTGGGAGAAATATCAATAACCTCAGATATGCAGATGACACCACCCTTATGGCAGAAAGTGAAGAGGAACTCAAAAGCCTCTTGATGAAAGTG
>NW_011494640.1:147343-147890 GCF_000754665.1 Bison bison bison | reverse complement strand
AGGCTGAGTGCCGAAGAATTGATGCTTTTGAACTGTGGTGTTGGAGAAGACTCTTGAGAGTCCCTTGGACTGCAAGGAGATCCAACCAGTCCATTCTGAAGGAGATCAGCCCTGGGATTTCTCTGGAAGGAATGATGCTGAAGCTGAAACTCCAGTACTTTGGCCACCTCATGAGAAGAGTTGACTCACTGGAAAAGACTCTGATGCTGGGAGGGATTGGGGGCAGGAGGAGAAGGGGATGACAGAGGATGAGATGGATGGCATCACTGACTCAATGGACTTGAGTTTGAGTGAACTCCGGGAATTGGTGATGGACAGGGAGGCCTGGCGTGCTGCGATTCATGAGGTCGAAAAGAGTCGGACATGACTGAACTGAAACTGAAACTGCGTTTGAGTCAGGAAGTACAGTTGCCATCCTTGAAAACCTCATCACTCCTTGAAGGAGGCTTCCCTGGAAACAAGGAACAGCACACAACCACCCCTGTTCTTGCTGCTCCCGTTCTTCATGGAGGAGATGGAGTCCCAGAGAAGGCAAGTAATTTGCCCA
>NW_011494640.1:132092-147243 GCF_000754665.1 Bison bison bison | reverse complement strand
TTTGCCCAAGATCACAGAGCAAGTCCAAACTCCAGACTTCTGCCACTAAGGTCCTTCCTCCACCCCATTCGGCCCCTCAGAGCATGGGGGAGGAGTTAGGAAATGAGGCCAGAGTAGACTGGAGCCCTCCAGGAAGGCTTCCTGGAGGAGGAGGAGCCCAAGGTGAGCCCTGAAGGACAAACTGAAGAGCATGCAGGGAGAGAGGAGCAGCCTGCAGCTTGCTGCTCCCCGCTCTCTAGGCCTCTGGGCCTGGGATTCTCCATGAGAAAATTTGAGCTCTTCCTTGAGCAGATGCCCCAGAACCTCTCCCCAGAGCAAGTGGTGCTGCGTCCTGGGCTGTGTTGGAGGCCGCCCCCAGGTAAGGAGTGGTAAGCAAGGCGGAGCAGGAACTCCTGGGAACATTCACTAGGTGTCTGTCCCAGGTGATCGTGAATGGGAGTGATGGTGGCAGTGACCTTGCCCATCTGCTCTGAGAGGACAGTGGTCTCACTAGTGTCTGATGAGGCCGTTAGACCACATTCCATCAGCCAAGCAGGCCCACCAGACCCAGTTCCCCAAAAGTATCTTGTAAGCCTGAGAACTTCATTTCACTGCCTGCAGCCTTTGTGAAGGTAAGAGTCTCCCCATTATGTCCACAATCACTTCCCTTCCTGTTGCTGCCTCCAGAGCCCATGCTGTTAGCCCAGCTCCCCATAATAATGCTGCAGAAGCAAAACACCACTCATGGGGCATGAAAACAAGCATCAGCTCAGCTGCTCTGCAGGCTATCCTCCATGTGCGAGTGAAGAAGCCACATGGCTGTGTGCTGCCTGGAGACACTTCGGTTCTCTGCAGGCCAGCTTTCCAGACCAGCCCCCGGATGCTGAGTCAGCAATTCTTTAAAATCTCAGGTTCCCTCTCCCTTCTGCTCACCCTCCCTCCCTTCCTCTGACAGATGTTTATTGATACCAATTAATGTGCAGATTCTGAAGTAGATGCCAGGCTACGGGGACGAGTGACAGATTCCAGCCCTTGGTGGATGGCTTGTCTTGGTACAAGCACCAATAGAAGGAGACCCGGTCGTGATAATAGATTTTTACTTATGCAACATACTGGTTGAGCACCTGCTTGGTGAGCCAGTGTATTAGAAGAACTGACAAATAAGCAAAACCGCCTGGTCCCTACCCCCTGGAACTCGTAGTCTAGAGGGGAGAGACACATTGATCTTGAATCACACAATTAAATATATAGGGATATGGGATACAAAGAAGAGGCTCTTGGGGGACTTTGAGAGCATGCAGCTGTGCTGGAGGGTCAGGGGAGACTGGAGAAGTCTTTCCTGAGGATGAGATGCTTGAGCTGGGGTCTGAGCAATGAACAGGAATTATCTGTCACAGGAAGGGCACCTGCAAAGGTACTGTGGCTAGAGGGCTCTTGTGACCAGAAAGAGTTTCTAAGACTATATGGTTGAAGACAGGGAGTGTGTGGGGGGCTAGGGGGGCAGGGAGCCTGGAGAAGGGCATAGACCAGACCCTGTAAGACATCAGATTCCACATTAAGAATCTGAGTCTTCATCTTAACAACAGTAGAGAATTTTGCAGTGCTTTAAGTGGTAGTGCTGTAAAGGAGACTGTGTTGTTTTTGTTTAGTTGCTAAGTAGTGTCTGACTTTTTGAGACCCCATAGACTGTAGCCCTCCAGGCTCCTCTGTCCATGGGGTTTCCCAGGCAAGAATACTGGAGCGGGTTGCCGTTTTCCTTCTCCAGGGGATCTTCCTGAATCAGGCAGGGATCAAACCCATGTCTCCTGCATTGGCAGGTGGATTCTTTACCACTGAGCCACCTGAGAAACCCAAGGGAGAGGGCTGGCCAGAAAGTCCCAGGATCTCCTCCCGGCTGGTTCCCCAGCATGTCACATCCAAGGCCAACCCAAGGGTTCCTTTGCTGAGGCTCTTAATTCCATCTTCTAACATGCTGTGAAGACTGGACACTGCAAGACACCCAGCAGGATGGCAATACTGGAAGGGAGGGAGCAGGCAGGGAGGGAGAGGAAGAGGGGGAGGGGAGGGGGGAGGGGGAGAAGGGGAGAGGGAGAGGGGAGGGAGGGAAAAGCCAAGGGTCTTGCTTCCTAAGCACAGAGTGAGGACGGGAGGCAGAGGAGAAAATTGGAAATTAATAGGTTGTGAGAAGTGAGGAAAGCAGAAAAGATGAAATATTTAAAATGGTCACGCTGTGACCTGTAACATTTTGCTTAATCAAGTACAAATTGCTCTGTGCCTCGGGTGGATGTGAGAACCGGTCGAGTTGGCGTCTCAGAAGAGCTTTCTGCAGTGAAACGTTTTTTTACGAGGGTCATTTCACACTAAGCTGGGTATAAACTGCTGTCAGGGGCAGAAGAAATCCCAGGCCCTAGGCTTGAAAGAGAGCAGACACCCCGACACGAGGCCGGGCTGGGGTGTCTGGTCCCATCCCACTGAGGCGGTGGGTTTGGGCTGAGGCTCGAAGCAGAGGGACCCTGCCATGCCCTCCTCACAGCTGGGTGCCCAGCGCCCTGATCTCTGGGACCCCCCTCCCTCCCATCCAAGGGTGAGGGCTGGCCAGAAAGTCCAAGGATCTCCTCCCGGCTGGTTCCCCAGCATGTCACATCCAAGGCCAACCCCAGGGTCCCTTTGCTGAGGCTCTTGGTGGACTTGGAGCCCTCCATACTTGCGTCACTCTCGGCTACCCTGACTGCCTGCTGTCGGCTTCCTCATCTATAAAGCAGGAATGTTTCATTCATTCAACAAAGATTATTTGGGTGTCTGGAGTATGTCAGGCAGTGTCCTAGGCCTGGAGACAGAGTACTGGGGACAGATAGGGCCCCTGCTTCCATGGCATTCATCTAGTGGGCAATCTTTCTGTGTCCTGGACTTGGGAGCATCAGGGTGATGGACCATGTGGCCCAGAACACAGGGTCTGTGCACTGTCAGAGCTCAGAACTGTCTGTGGAGTGAAGGTCAACAGCAGAGAGACAGGACGGGGCTCTAACTTACCTCCTGTCCCTCACTCCTCACCCCAGCCCTGTTGCTCCTCCATAGACATAGGAAACAGAGGCTCAGAGAGGTCACGTGCATTGTCCAATGACACACAGCTAACTTGAGAGTATCCAGGTTTCCTGGCCACATGCTCTTCCCATAACCCTCGGTTATGTTTGTGAGCCATCTGCAGCCCTTGGGGTCATATCCCTGGGGGTCGGAGAGGCCTCCATTCCACAGGATCTTGGGACTCATGCAAGCTCTTTCTCCTCCCCGGTCCTGACCCCTCTCTGCTCCATGAGGGTGGGTTGATCCTGGATGGGACCCTCCTGGCTGTGTGACTTGGCCCTTTCCATCTACTTCCCCAGGGCCACAGTCCCTTTCCTATAAAATAAGCAATGAAAGTCCCCAGCACCTGAGGTTGTTATGAGGATAGAGTGAAGTAATTGGCATAAAGCTGGGGACACTTGCCAGCAAGCTGTTCTCTCCCAGCAAACTCCTCCCACCCAGGCACTTTCCAAACCCCTCCCCACCATGACCTTTCTAAATCTGGCTTTTGATGTCTTATCACCTTGTTGATTTCCTTCACAACAGTATTCAGGCAAGGTGACAATTTTATTTATTTAATCTTGTTTTTTTGGCTGCTTTCCTGACTGCTTCTGGTACCTCCTGCCAATCTCATTCACAGCAGTGTCTCAGTCCTCAGCACAGACCCTGGTACCCAGAGGAGCCTGCTAAGTCGAGCTGGATGGAAGGCTGGGTGAGGAATCGGACTGATTATATCCATCAGAATGGATGACGTAACACATAACCCCAACTCCTAGATATTGCTGTTTATTTTCTAAGTCTTGTTAGACTTTTTGTGACCCCATGGACTACGGCACGTCAGGCTCCTCTGTCTTACACTGTCTCCTAGAGTTTGCTCAGATTCATGTCCATTGAGTCGGTGATGCTATCTAATCATCTCTTCCTCTGGCGCCCTCTTCTCCTTTGGCCTTCAATCTTTCCCAGCATCAGGGCCTTCTCCAATGAGTTGGCTTTTCACATCAAGTGGTAGTTTCACTCAATAAGAGCTGGTGTCTCTTCTGTACAAAGTCCAAGGAAGGGCCCCTGGTTGGGGTACTCTCTGGATAGACACATCTCCCAGCAATGGTGAGGGATTCAGGCTCTTCCCGTCCTGGGGGCTGCCACCTGACCACCCACTGTCTCTCTGGCCTTGTGTTCCAGTTTCCTCACTTTGCCACAAAGGCTGACCTGTCCATAGCTGGCTCTGCCGAGGGTTCTACACTTAAAGCGTCTCTACCTGTGTTAAGATCCTGGCTTGGCCCTTCTGTGGCCTTAGAAAATCCATGTAATCTGGCTTCTGCGCCCTGAACCGTCATGATTTCTCTTGCTGTTCCCTCTGCCTGGAGCACTCTTTTCTTCTCTCTTTGCCCAGCCTCAGTCCTCCTCTTCCTTTGATCTCAGCATAGAACTTCTTCTGGGAAAACTTCTCAGACTCTCCCCAACCCCAGTTGATGTTAGTTTCCCCTGGTCCCTGAGTCCCACTAACAGGAATTGTCCCATATCGTTCTCTTTCATGGCTGTGTCTGCCCCCTGCCCTGGCTTCCTCAGTGCAGGGCTGACTCTATAGAGTCCCAACCACATCCCCAGTGCCGCTCAGATGCTCCATCAAGAGAGAAGGAGCAGAAGAATGAAGCAAGGAAATTCCCCCAGTCTCAGTGTCCTCCTTTGAAAAATGGGTTTACCAACTCCTCCCTCACAGGGCGGCTTCAAGGATCTCTCAGGGGAACATGATAGGTTGTTTGCAGAGATGCCTGTGCCATTCCCTGTGCTGCCTCTGGATCCTGGTCCCCTGCAATGTGACGTTTCATGTGAGTTGACATCTCCTCCTACTGAGATGTTGAGTCCTTTCCCCCCATCCCTTAAATCCAGTATGATCTTATGACTCACTCTGGCCAAGAGCGTATGCAAAAACAGCTTCGTACCACTTCAGCACATAGATCTCAAGGTACAGTGTACTTCTCCCTCTGGACCCCGTGACCTTCACGAGAGGAAAGTCAGGCCTGGCCACGTGGACCAGAGCCACATCAGTCCATGAGCAACAGCTCAATGCTCCAGCCTCAGGAGGCAGCCCTCCAGAAAAACTAGCAACCCATTCCCATGCTGATCACCCCCTGATGGCTCACACTAGGTGGTCCTGGACCAGCCAGGCTCAGCTGATCCCCAGACTCACGGGCAAAACCAGTGCTCCTTGTTTGAAGCCTCAACACACTGGAGAGGTGTTTCTCATAACAGCTCAGTGATCGAACAGGCACAATGCCTCAACGTGGCTGCCTTTCAGTGAGTGTCACTCCCTTCACTTTTTCCCACAAGAGGCGACAGGAAAAAAAAAAAAAAAATCAATCACGAGTGTTCCAGTGCCCTGCCCATAATAGAATGGGAATGGAGTTGTGAGCTTGATCTGGGTGGAATTGCTGTCATCTCAGGATGGATGAGGGGTGGGAGAGTGCCCTGTACTCCCAGTACCAGGGAGTCAGAGGAGGTGGGTCTGAAGCCCCTTCTCTGTGTAGAGACACTTGGAGAAGATAAAGGAAACCTGACTTATCAGTCGCATCCGCAATGTTGGCAGCAGGCGAAGATGCATTTTTAACAATTCAAGCTTGCAGACTCTCACGATTTATCTCAATAAACGCCAGGGTGGCTCTTTTTCTCGCCCTGTTCTCCGACTACGAAATGTTCCAGGAGTGGTGCAGCGAGAAGATGAAGGGTCGACTGGCAGGGAAAACTCATATTTAGATATTTTGATAAAGTAGCATCAGCCGTGCTTCATGCTGAGCTGAGCAGACTAACGGGGCTGAGACAGGCCAGGGTGAGCTGAGAGAGGCTGAGGTGGGTGGGAATGGTGGCTTGCAAAGCTCTGGGGGTGTGGAAGATGGGGGAGGGGAAGGGACCAACCCCACCCTTGGCCCTGGTGCAAGGGGCTCCGGCCCCGAGTCCTATACTGGAGAGCCTTGCTCCAGTCATGCCCTGGCTGAGGACCACCCCACAGGTCCTCAACCACACAGGGATTCTGCAGGGTTCAGAAGAGGTTCCCACACAGAGCCTGCACCTCCTCTCCTGTGCCTGCTCTGTCTGCCCACGTGCCCAGAGTTCACACCCCACATGCCCCATGCCACATTTCATCCTGTGCGAGGCCCCCCCTGGACCCCTCCCCAGCCCACCGTGCCTCTGTGAGCACCGCTGGTCCATGAGGGGCCAAGGGGCAGCTGTTGGGAGAGGGTGGGAGGGATGGATGATTCTTGGCCTTGCAGGCCACAACATCCCATGCAAGTCAGGCCCCCTGAGGGCAGAGCAGGGGGCAGGGATGCGGTCTCCATACCTACTCTCACAGTAAGTGAGAGGGCAGAGTCCTTTCCCACCCACCGTCCCTGACAGCGTCCTTCTGCACTCTGGGTGGGCAGCATGACACCTGCCCTGTAGATTGAGAACGTGGGGCTCAACAGGCGAAGCACCAGACTGAACTCACACTCAGCTGACGACAGGGCAGAGTCAGGATCAGAACCCCCTCTGTCTACACCTGGGCCTGGCAGGTGGCAGGGGGCAGTTTGACACAAGGATTTGGAACAGGACTGCTTGAGTGCATCCAGTCTCCTCCCCTGGTTGAGGGTGACCTCACACCATTACTCATCCTCTTGGTGCCTCAGGCTCCTCCCCTGCACCTTGCACAATGCTTCAGGTTCACATTCACAGTCCGCCTCAGTCAACTGAGCAGTTATAACAAAATGCCATAGGCTGGGTGGCTTAGATCCCAGACATTTATTTCTCACAGATCCAGATGTTGGGAAGTCCAAGATCAAGGTGCCAGCAGGCTCGGTTCTTGGTGGCTTGCAGACTGCCACCATCTGGCTGTGTCTGCACATGACCTCTTCTTTGTGTGAACAAGGAGAGTTCTGGTCACTCTTGTCCTTCTTATAAGCTGAGCGATCCCATTCTGGGGGTTCCATCCTCATGACTTCACCTGAACCTAATTCCCTCCCCAAGGCCCCCCACCTCCTAATACCATCCCATCTGGGATTAGGTCTTCAATGTACGAATTTGGGGGAGACACAAATATTCAGGTCATAACATAATCCCTTACCCCCAAATTCCCAAATCCCCAACATTCCCCAAAGAGGGTTTTTCCACTAACTAGGCCACCAGGGAACTCCCTAGGGTACTTTTCCTTTTTTTAAAGCTTCAAATGTTGATTGTCATCAGTGGGTCTCTCAACTCCTAAAGCTGCTAGGTTTTTTGATGGTTAAGCCCCCTCTAGCCAGAGGGCGCTGAGCTGGCAGAGTCCTGGTGAGCAGATCCCAGACCCCAGTCTCCCACTGTGTGGAGCATCAGACTAGGTGTCAAAGCTAATCTGATGGTAACTTGACTGAAACTGACATGAGGTTATTTACAGTCTACATTTAAGCCACCAGGCTTCCCTTGTGGCTCAGCTGGTAAAGAATCTGCCTGCAATGTGGGAGACTTGGGTTTGATCCCTAGGTTGGGAAGATCCCCTGGAGAAGGGAAAGGCTACCTGCTCCAGTATTCTGGCCTAGAAAATTCCATGGACTGTATAGTCCATGGGATTGCAAAGAGTTGGACATGACTGAGCAACTTTCACATTCACTTTTCACTTTCACTTTAAGCCACCAGACACTGGGGACAAATCTGCAGGTTTGATCACTGTGGTCTGCCCTGGGTCAGGTAAAGATTACAAGCCCCACAGTTGCTGCCTCAGAGGTTGCTCTGAGGCTTACAAGATAAATGATGCAATTTCTGTAACAAATGAATTGGGAGAAAAAAATGAAGAGCACATGAAGGAGAAACTATTGATTAAAAGAGACATAAAGGGCTTATCAATCAATCATGCTAGGCCAACTTGATTTGAATCCAGAGTCAAACAAACAAACAAACTGTGAAACAAAGACAAAAAGGAAAAGAGTGAAACATTTGGAAAAATTGAATATTATCTGGACATTTGACAGAATTAAGGATTTATAGTTCATTTGGATGCATTTAATAATAGCATACTGGTTATATTAAAAATTAAAATAAGCAGTGAAAGTGAAGTGAAAGTCACTCAGTTGTGTCCAGCTCTTTGTAACCACATGGACTATACAGTCCATGGAATTCTCTAGGCCAGAATACTGGAATGGGTAGCTTTTCCCTTCTTTAGGAGATTGTCCTAAGCCAGGGATTGAACCCAGGTCTCCTGCACTGCAGGTGGATTCTTTACCAACTGAGCCACAAGGGAAGCCCAGGAGTTCTGGAGTGGGTTGCCTATCCCTTCTCCAGCAGATCTTCCCAACCCAGGAATTGAATGAGCGTTAGGATGGCAAAATAGCTTTGTGTCCCGAAGACGGCAAATGAATTGAAACCACCAACTTATGTGTCAGTCTTCAGCTGGTAGGGAACACGACTTTATTTCTCCTTCTCTCTGTGACAAACCAGCTGCCTGGCGCTAAGTGAGAACTCAATGAGTGTTCACTTAGTGGTGACTTATTGAGAACCAGTGATTCCTTCAGGGGACACTCCACCGGGGGCCACGCCACACAATGGCAGGTTGGGGTCCAGGATCTGGTGAGCAGGACTAATCAGCTCAGTGCCTTCAGCTAGAGGTGGCTTCACCACCAAAGAAACTTGTGGCTTCAGGAGTTACAAGTGACCCACTGATGAGAATTGACATGTGATGCTTTTTTGAAAAGTACACTAAGGAGTTCCCTAGTGGGCTAGTGATTAGGATTCCAAGCCTTCACTGCCTGGTTCAAAGAACTGAGATTCCCCCCAAGCAGCATGGTGTGGCGAGAAAAAAAAAAAAAAAGTAAAAATAAAAAAAAAAGTACACTAAACATTGTTGCCTAAGGACTCCTTGGATGTAAAAAGGGTGAAGCTGGCCAAAATAGTTAGCAACTCCTTCCATCAGCAAGTGGAGTCTATACCCCAGAACCTGGCCTTCATGTTTGCCTTGACCCACAGAATGCGGCAAGTTCTTATGCGAGGTGGAAAAGACAGAGAGGAAATGGCCGCAGCAGGTTTGAACCACAACCACCCTTGTTCTGTAGTCACAGAACGACGAACAGTCACCTAGGAGATGGCAGATGTTCCTGACGAGCCCTCAGACCTCGGCGAAATGATTTCCAGGCTGAAGGGTGAACGCATCCATTGGTGTCTCATCTGTGACAAACTCAAGGAGGCAGAGATGGGCTGAAGGGAGACTGTTCATTTTCAGGCTAAAGTTTGAGAAAATACAGAGCTGCCAGGCCTCACTGGATTGGAAAATAATACAGTTTCTTATCTCCAGTCTCCCCAACCTGTAAATGATTTCCAGTGAAACAAGTCTTGTTACCAAAGACTGAATCTAGGCTGAGGATGTAAGGTCTTTTAAGATCAAAGATTGTAGGCAATAACTCACATACCCTCTCAGCTAGAGAAGAGATTTTCTAAGAAGCTCAAGAATACAATCTCAAAGCAGGAGCAGCCTTTGTACAGAAAGGCGTGTCTTAAGAAGAGTCTTGCGTGGGCCTGTTGTTGGAGGTCACAATGTTCAGTTGCGAGGGCACTCAAATGTCTGGAAACCCCAAAGGTTACAGAACATGTTGTACCTGCAAAAGGGATTTCAATCTGGACCAAAGGGGCTGGGCCTCTGACAGTCCAGTTGGGAAGTGAGCTGAGAAATGCCCTTGGTTGCAAACACAGGTTGCTTCTTACTGAAAAGGAGGATCCAGAGGCTGGAGGCAGGAGCATGATGGCAAGTCAAGACCCTGGACAACATCACCCTAGGAAACCATTCCCCACGGTAGACAGGGACCAATCAAAGACCATCCCTGATTTTACAGAACTGGACAGTATTTCACTTCAGTTCAGTTCAGTTCAGTAGCACAGTCATGTCTGACTTTTTGCAATCCCATGGACTGCAGCACATCAGTCTTCCCTGTCCATCACCAACTCCCAGAACTTACTCAAACTCATGTTCAACGAGTCGGTGATGCCATCCAACCATCTCATCCTCTGTCATCCCCTTCTCCTGCTTTCAACCTTTCCCATCATCAGGGTCTTTTCAAATGAATCAGCTCTTCTCATCAGGTGGCCAAAGTTTTGGAAAAGTTCAGCTTCAGCATCAGTCCTTCCAATGAATATTCAGGACTGATTTCCTTTAGGATTGACTGGTTGTATCTCCTTGCAGTCAAAGGGACTCTCAAGAGGCTACTCCAACACCACAGTTCAAAAGCATCAATTCTTCAGCACTCAGCTTTCTTTATAGTCCAACTCTCACATCCATACATGTCTATTGGAAAAACCATAGCTTTGACTAGACAGACCTTTGTCGGCAAAGTAATGTTTCTGCTTTTTAATATGCTATCTAGGTTGGTCATAGTTTTTCTTCCAAGGAGCAAGCATCTTTTAATTTCATGGCTGCAGTCACCATCTGCAGTGATTTTGGAGCCCAAGAAAGTGAAGTCTCTCACTGTTTCCATTGTTTCCCCATCTATTTGCCATCAAGTGAGGGGACCGGATGCCTTGATCTTAGTTTTTTGAATGTCGAGTTTTTAAGCCAACTTTTTCACTCTCCTCTTTCACTTTCATCAAGAGGCTTTTTAGTTCCTCTTCACGTTCTGCCATAAGGGTGGTGTCATCTGCATATCTGAGGTTATTGATATTTCTCCCGGCAATCTTGATTCCAGCTTGTGCTTCATCCAGCCTGGCATTTCACATGATGTATTCTGCATATCAGTTAAATAAGCAGAGTGACAATATACAGCCTTGATGTACTCCTTTCCTGATTTGGAACCAGTTTGTTGTTCCATGTCCGGGTCTAACTGTGGCTTCTTGACCTGCATACAGATTTCTCAGGAGACAGGTAAGGTGATCTGGTATTCTCATCTCTTTAAGAATTCTCCTGAAAGTTTCCTGAAAAAGAATTTCCCTGTTGGGACAATATTTACTTGCCAGGACGTTAGGGTTGCATGGACCAGTGCCTGCCACTCTGTTCTTCCCCTCTTTTGATGGGAGGGTTCATCACATTTACCCCATCTCTGCCTCACAGTTCTACTAATATGATCAGTGTGTGGCGAGGGGAGAAGGTGAAATAAACTGTCATTTTTGCTTCTGGGTCTTTTGATCAAGAGAGCCATCCTCAGAGAGCCTCAGCCACATACAGCCTGTTTTGATTATGAGATCCAGGGCATCCTGACTTAATGCTATAATTAGATGACATTTGGGAGTGCCCGGGGGGAGACTGTTTCACATGTTGGAGTTATGTAATTAATTATGGCCAGAGGGATGATGGTGCCAACTAGCAAAAAAAGCCACAATACTTTGTGGTTCTTCGCATACCATCTCCCAGCATGAGTGAGTTTGTCACATCACTTTCCTTCCCAGACTCTTCTCTAAAGGTATGACTGTGTCAACTCACTTTATCCTCATAGCATCCCATGACGGTGTGAGTCTGTGAAGCTCAGTCTCTTCAGTCGTGTCTGACCCTTTGCGACCCTATGGACTGTAGCCCTCCAGATCCTCTGTCCATGGGATTCTCCAGGCAAGAATACTGGACTGGGTTGCCATGCTCTCCTCCAGGGGAGCTTCTGGACCCAGGGATCGAACCTGCATCTCTTAAGTCTCTTGCGTTGGTAAGTGGGTTCTTTATCACTGGCACCACTGACAGTGGGGATCATCTTTGGTCCCATTTCACAGATGAGGAAGCTGAAGGACAAGAGACGGAGTGTTTCCCCCAGATCACACACTTGGTAAATAATTGTCAGGCCAAGACTCACACCCAGCCACGCTGCCCCACAGCCTGCACACCTCCCACCCGACCCAGCACTTCCCAACCCTGCTGACCTGAATGGGTCCCACGCCAGCAGATATATCGCTCCTCTGGGCCTGGGGCTTGGGGCAGCCAGACACCTGAGCTCACAGTTCTGCACAAGGGGGTGTTGTCCCCTCCCCTAGGGTGGCGGGTCAAGACTGCCGTCATCCAGGCTGGCCCTGCGGGTGGATTGGAAGACTTTTGGGTGTGGCTCTGCTCAGTGCTGTGTGTCCTTTTGTCATCACTGTTAGTGTGACTGGAGTTGTTATTGTGATCATTGCCATGGGCTGTGAGCCTCTCAGGACATCAGCACAATTCCAGGAAAGCACTCATCTTCTGGGAGGACTTAGGACTCAGTCACACGCCCCTGCTGGACCTCTCATCTAGAGAAGTGGCCTGGGCCCTGTCTGAGCCTTTCAGTCCAGTCCAGAAGGGGGCCTTGCAGCCTGCTTTGTGCCCAAGGCTCCCCTGAACCTTCAAGGGCTGACATCCTTCTCGTTGTCACAACAGGTCTAGCTCTGACCCCATTGGGTACAAATACATGAGAGAATGGGGTATAGGTTACCAAGACTTGATAAAATGAGGTCATCACACCCCCTGATCCTGCATCCCTCTCCTGGGCTCCTAGGGACACTGACTCCCTCCACATCCTCCAGGGGAGGCCGCACTCAGGCCCACATCCCTGGGAGCCTGTGCTCTGAGCTGGGGATGGAAGGGGGCAAAGAGAAAGGGTCTCCATGCCCCTGACTCAGAGCAGAGCAGGAAGCCCTTGCCATGGCGTGGATTCTGTGCTTTAGGAAAACTTCCTATAAAGCCAAACAGCCTGTCATAGAAACAACAGCTTGGTTTCAAATTTCTCTGATGCTCAATTTAAATGCAGCCATTGTCCAAAGGCCTCCAGTGTTCAGAGAAACAATGAAACAATATGGCTTCTGCCTTGTTCACACATGGAATTATGCTCCCTCTGGGACCCTGGGAGTGTTGTCCATGTTTATTTGCAAACCAGAGGAGTCTCAGCTGTTATGAGAGAGAAGAGGCTGCCATCTAAGGACAGCTGCATGGGCCTGGGCTGCTGAGGGGTCAGGACCAGGAAGGTCTTTAGACCATGGGATTGTCTAGCAGGTAAGATGATCAACTGTCTCAGTTTACCTGGTACTATAGAGGTGTCACTCACCTAGAGTCAAACATTCTGTAGCATGAGGCTAAGTGGGCCTTAGGAAGCATTACTATGAACAAAGCTAGCAGAGGTGACGGAATTCCAGCTGAGCTATTTCAAATCCTAAAAGACGATGTTTTGAAAGTGCTGCACTCAACATGCCAGCAAATTTGGAAAACTCAGCAGTGGCCACAGGACTGGAAAAGGTCAGTTTTCATTCCAATCCCCCAAAATGGCAATGCCAAACAATATTCAAACTACTGTATAATTGCACTCATTTCACATGCTAGCAAGTTCAGTTCAGTTCAGTCCCTCAGTTGTGACCCCATGAATTGCAGCATGCCAGGTCCCCCTGTCCATCACCAACTCCTGGAGTTCACTCAAGCTCACATCCATCAAGTCAGTGATGCCATCCAGCCATCTCATCCTCTGCCATCCCCTTCTCCTCCTGCCCCCAATCCCTCCCAGCATCAGAGTCTTTTCCAAAGAGTCAACTCTTCGCATGAGGTGGCCAAAGTACTGGAGTTTCAGCTTTAGCATCATTCCTTCCAAAGAAATCCCAGGGCTGATCTCCTTCAGAATGGACTGGTTGGATCTCCTTGCAGTCCAAGGGACTCTCAAGAGTCTTCTCCAACACCACAGTTCAAAAGCATCAATTCTTCAGTGCTCAGCCTTCTTCACAGTCCAACTCTCACATCCATACATGATCACTGGAAAAACCATAGCCTTGACTAGACAGATCTTTGTTGGCAAAGTAATGTCTCTGCTTTTCAATATGCTATCTAGGTTGGTCATAATTTTTCTTCCAAGGAGTAAGTGTCTTTTAATTTCAAAGTAATGCTCAATTAATCCTCAAGTAATTCTTCAAGATAAGCTTCAACACTATATAAACTGAGACCTTCCAGATTTCCAGATGTACAAGATGGATTTAGAAAAGGCAAAGGAACCATAGATCAAATTTCCAACTCCATTGGATCATAGAAAAAACAAGGGAATTAAAAAAAAAATCTACTTCTGCTTCACTGACTACTCCAAATTCTTTGACTGTGTGGATCACAACAAACTGTGGAAAATTCTTAAAAAGCAGGAATAGAAGGAACATACCTCAACATAATAAAAGCTGTATATGACAAACCCACAGCAAACATTATCCTAAATGGTGAAAAATTAAAAGCATTTCCCCCAAAGTCAGGAACAAGACAAGGGTGCCCACTTCCACCACTACTATTCAACATAGTTTTGGAAGTTTTGGCCACAACAATCAGAGCAGAAAAAGAAATAAAAGGAATCCATATTGGAAAAGAAGAAGTAAAACTCTCACTGTTTGCAGATGACATGATCCTCTACATAGAAAACCCTAAAGACTCCACCAGAAAATTACTAGAGCTAATCAGTGAATATAGTAAAACTGCAGGATATAAAATCAACACACAGAAATCCCTTGCATTCCTATACACTAATAATGAGAAAATAGAAAGAGAAATTAAGGAAACAATTCCATTCACCATTGCAACAAAAAGAATAAAATACTTAGGAATATATCTACCTAAAGAAACTAAAGACCTATATATAGAAAACTATAAAACACTGGTGAAAGAAATCAAAGAGGACACTAATAGATGGAGAAATATACCATGTTCATGGATCAGAAGAATCAATGTAGTGAAAGTATACTACCCAAAGCAATCTATAGATTCAATGCAATCCCTATCAAGCTACCAACAGTATTTTTCACAGACCTAGAACAAATAATTTCACAATTTGTACAGAAATACAAAAAACCTTGAATAGCCAAAGCAATCTTGAGAAAGAAGAATGGAACTGGAGGAATCAACCTGCCTGACTTCAGGCTCTACTACAAAGCCACAGTCATCAAGACAGTATGGTACTGGCACAAAGACAGAAATATAGATCAATGGAACAAAATAGAAAGCCCAGAGATAAATCCACGCACCTATGGACACCTTATCTTTGACAAAGGAGGCAAGAATATACAATGGATTAAAGACAATCTCTTTAACAAGTGTTGCTGGGAAAACTGGTCAACCACTTGTAAAAGAATGAAACTAGAACACTTTCTAACACCATACACCAAAATAAACTCAAAATGGATTAAAGATCTAAACATAAGACCAGAAAATATAAAACTCCTAGAGGAGAAT